>NC_068554.1:10071348-10331824 GCF_026212275.2 Microplitis demolitor
TTTTGACTACTAACATTAAAAAACCAAATCTGTTTATCGGCTGACCCTGCGGGCCATTTCCAAACTCCCCGCTGTTTTCGATATTTTCGACTTAATATTACCGTTGATTACATTGGTGTTTTGAAAATTGCAAACGGTACGTTCTGTATTGAACTTAAAAAATTCAAGACATTGAAAATACTTGATAAACAAGCGTTCTGAAAATTTTCACTGACGATTATATGAAAAACAATCAATGTAGTCAGGTAAAAATCAATGTTGGTAATCAAAATAAAGATTCTAATGACTTTTTACTAAGATCAGAGCTTTATATAAAGCATCTGAGAAAAATGTTAAAAATGGTGTTTTTTCAATGTTTTTGTTGGTGATATTATTTTAACTAAAGAACAGATTGCATAATACCATGTGGTATTCCAAAAAAAACCATAAAGACGAGGAGTCAGTATCATTTTAAGTACATTATAGGCCATTATATTATGATTTATTCGGGAAAAATGGCATAAATTGTTATTTTTTAGATTTTCCGTCGTTGATATCTTTTGAACAAATCAAATGAATGTGGTGTTCAATGTGGAAATCGGTACATTTTATTGAGTTCTAAAGCTGATAAAATTAAAAGAATGATTGATTTCATCGTTTTAAAGATATTCGCGAAAACCCGTTTTTCACGATTTGTTTCTTCGACAATATCTCTTGAACTAATAAACCGATTGACATGGCTCTCACAGCACTCGACGCGTTCTAGCATGTTTGAGAGGTGAGAAAATTTTGAAGTTGATAGGTCTAGCCGTTTTTTAGCAATTTTGAAAGAACTAAGGAAAAAATTTTTTTTTGTTTATTTTATATATCTCCAAGTCTATTCAACTAATTAATGAAAAATTGATGGCCAACAAGCAATTTCGATTGCCATCAAAACCATCCAAATTGGATTTTTAGTTAAAAAGTTATAAAAAGTTAACATAAGGGTGTTTCATATTTAGACGATATTTTGATTTTTTCTGTCCTACCTGAAAAACTAACAATTTATAGAACAAAAAAAGCATTCCTGCTTAAAAAAAAATCCTAAGTCAGTTAGGGGCGGCTTCACTCATCGAAAAATTCGAATTCCCATGTAAATAACATGGGGAAAAAAATTTGTTTTAGTTTAGAATGTTTTACCTCGGCAATGGCTCAATGTACGGATAAGCCCAGCATAATTTTTGTAGGGAATTTAACGCTCTAAAAAGAAAAGTATTTTATGATTTTTTGATAAATCCATCTGTTCAAAAGTTATTGGACCTCGAAGTCAAGTTAGAGTAAATTTTGTGATTTTTTTACTTTTCCGACGAAACTATAGGACTTATCATAAAATGTCATAGATTTTTTCGTGGACAATTTTATTTCCTGAAAATTATCATTGATAATTTTTTTTTTTGCATTGTTTTCTAGTTATTTTCATTTTAATGCTAAGCTCTTAAAATCGATCAGACCACTATTTTTTTAAAAACTTGGCATTAAACTGGAAATAACTAGAAAACAATGCAGAATTTAAAAATAAATTATTCATGATAATTTGCAGGCAATGAAATTGTCTACAAAAAATATCTATGACATTTTATGATAAGTCCTATAGTTTCGCTGGAAAAGTAAAAAGATCACGAAATATACTTTAACTTGACTTCGAGGTCCAATAACTTTTGAACAGATGGATTTATCAAGAATTCATAATTCTTTTTTTTTGTAGAGCGTTAAATTCCCTACAAAAATATATGCTGAACTTATCGGTACATTGAGCCATTGCTGAGGTAAAACATTCTAAACTAAAAAAAAAAATTTTTTCCCATGTTATTTAAATGGGAAATCGAAATTTTCGATGAGTGAAGCCCCTAATTGACTTCGAATTTTTTTTTAAAGCGTGAATATTTTTTTGTTCTATAAATTGTTAGTTTTTCAAGTAGGACAGAAAAAAATGAAATATTGCCTTAATATGAAACACCCTAGTTTACATACATACACACATACTAGGCTGCCCATTCTTTCCCAAATAAGATTTTTTTACTTGGCCATTATTTAAATCATTCATTCGGGAACCAAAAATAATAAAAAATCTGGGTGTTGGTTAGCCCTGCGGGTAAGCCCCAAAACTTCGCGCTGTTTTTGAGCTCAAGGAGCTTGGAAACATCACTGTAAATATATTTTCGAGCCCTTCGAGCTCGAAAATGTTATTACATGCTATTAGTTTTTACTTCCCGCTAAAAAAATTGTGAATTTTCGAAAATTCGAAAAGAGCTTGTTGGCTATCACTTTTCCTGAAAATTTTAGATCATTTAAATTTGATCAAGTAAACTCGAAAATATTTGCGAATTACAAGAAAAAAAAAGTTTTTTTAAGTTTTTTAGTGACTTCTGAGAAACGACTCGAACGATCGACTGCAGAATCTAATCAGCTCTAGAATTTTATAAAACGCGTCAATTACCGCCTTAGCCATTTCAATCGGTTAATTTTTTCAAGATATCGCGGGAGAAAGAAATTGTAAAACCCGAGATCTGATCAGCTCAAAAACTCAATAAAATACGTCGATTGCCGCCTCAACCATCAAAATTGGTTAATTAGTTCAAAAGATATTGGCATTGAAATATCAAAAAAATAATATTTTATGTTATTTTTTCCGAATAAATCATAATATAATAGACTAAAATGTGTCTGAAATCATACTAACTCTTCTTCTTTATGGTTTCTTTCGATCATCATATAATGTCATCTAACTTGTTTTTTAGATTTACTCATATTGTTATCAAGAAATTAATAAAACTCAGTTTTTAATATTTTTCTTGGATTATTTCATATTTTACTGTTTCTGACATGAGTCAGAACTTATTTAAATCTTGATTTTGATTCCTGACATTGTTGCCTCAATACACTTATTTTATTGAACATAATCGGGAATCAAATCGTAAAAACCGTTTTTTCATTAATGATTTTTGATTCTTAAATTTACAAACTTCAGCATAAAGCTTAACTTTTTAAAGCTTAGAAACATCATAAAAAAAAAAAAAAAAATGCAGGTAATAACATTTCCAAGCTCGAAAAGCTCAAAAATATATCCACACTAATGTTTTCGAGCTCCTTGAGTTTCTTGCTGACAATATGATGAAATCTAAAGAAGAAGTTAGATGACATTATATGATGATCGAAAGAGACTATAAACAGAAAGAGTTGGTATGATTTCAGACATATTTTAGCACATTATAATATGATTTATCTGGAAAAAATAAGATTTTATGTTATGTTTTTAACTTCAAATCGCTGATATCATTTAAACTAATTAACCGATTTCGACGTTTGAGGTGGCAATCGGAGCATTTTCTTGAATCGTAGAGCTAATTAAATTTTAGAATCAACTGGTTCAACTGTTTCAAAGATATTTAAGAAAACCCGTTTTTCGCCATTTCTTTCTCCAAAAATATCAAAAACCTGATTAGATTTTGAAATTGATCGGATGAGTCACTTCAAAGACAATAGAAAATAAAACGTTTTTTACCATTTCTTTCTCCAACGATATCGCTGGAACGAATTAACCGATTGAGATGGTTGAGGTCGCATTCGACGCGGCATAAAATTTTAAAGCTGATTGAATGTCAAAGTCAATTGCTCCACTCGTTTCTGAGAAATGAATAAAAAACTAAAAAAAAAAAATTTTTTTTTCGGTAATTCGCAAATTTTAGGAAAATAGGAAAGTTAATAGCCAACAAGCTTTTTCCATTGCCACCTTAATCATCCAAATCAGTTAATTAGTTAAAACGTAATGGACCATCTACACACACACACACACATACACACACAGAAACTCGGACATCATTCTGAAAATAGTCAGAATAGCTTCTTAGGACCTCGAAACGTCAACATCTGATGAAAACTCGATTTTCGAAAATCGAGGTGAAGACAATAACTTCCCGAAATTTTTAAAAATCATCGATTTTTTTAACGTGAAGTTGAAAAATTAAAACGTTTATTCCAATGCCGTTTAACCCTGCATAAGTAATGAGACTTTCCTATTTTAGTACAATGAAAACAATTTTATTACTTGCTTAGAAATAAGTGTACTATAGCCTACTATAGCTAGCTTAATAATAAGTGTGCTGTAGCACACTTATTGAGTATTAGTTATAAGTAATACTTATTTTTGTACGAAATTAACTGCTGTTCAAAAAAGATATCTTATGTTTTTTTTCGTGAATCTAACTGTTTAAGAGAAGTAGAGGCTCAAAAATTGATTTGTTTAAAAAAATTGGCATATTAGTTTGAAATTCTATTACATTTTAACATATAGACATACAGTTAAGCACTATCAAGTTTTTTGTAGTAAATTTATCGCTCTTCAAAAAAGGTATCTTACACTTTTTTCGTAAATTCAACCATTTGGATGATGTCGGAACTGTTATGTTCACCGCTTAAATTTAAATTAATTATCCGGGATTTCTCCCTTTGGTAGCGATAGAAAAATTAAGACGAGCGATTCGGAGGTTGCGGACAAGATTAAAGAATACGAGGAAGAGGTATCTTCCTATAATTTATTATTTATGGTGGATCTTTTGCAAAGTAAGAACCCAAACGTCTCCGAAGAGACTGGTGATCTTGTGTTGAACCCGCTATCTTAGGAAAGAATAGAATGTAAATCTTTCACCTACCTTTCGATGTTTCTTTCTTTCTAGTCACGGCAGGTTAGATTCCTCCAGAACGTTGCAGCTCAATCAGCTTCCTCCTGTAGGATTTGGTTGGATGGGCGCGGCTGCGGTCGTAGGATGTAAATTTATGTACTACTCTCGAATGAAACTCGGAAGGCTGAACTTATGATTTTTGGCTTTTTATAACTGATTCAGCTACAATTCACTTGTACACTGAATCCTTTACACAAATTTTAAACAATTGATATTTTTAGAATATTTATTATTGACGGATATTTTTATAAGAATTATATTTCATGTTTAATGCGACCTTTTTACACACGCGAAAAGTGATTTTATGCGCAAAATAACTCAGCCCGAGATGGAATCGGAAATTCACCTGATTTGCGTCACTATTTCAATTGGACCGGCAATTTATATTAATCTTTAAGGATTTTTAATAGCTAAAGAGGTCGATTATTGCTTTTTCAACGCCTAAGCGGATTCCTGCAATACTTGACTGCAAAAAGATTTCGGTAGTTTTCCAATTACAGAGCATAGTGTGACTCAGTGGCGCACAATGCCAAATTATGCTGAAGCTTAATTGGAACGTGAATTAGTTTTCAAATGCACCAGTAGAGCGCGCTAAGTTCAGTGTTGAAAAAAAAAAATAATCATAGAGTTAGCAATAACCTCATGAATGTGTAAATAAAGTGATATACATAATAATTAGTTAAAAACTATTTACGGTTATTTTAAGTTATTTGGATTTTGATTGTTTCATTAAAATTTTTTTGTTTTGAGTTATTTTTTTAAATGAGTTCTAAAAGGATTATATACTTTTTAATTGAATCATCTTATCCAGATGATAGTGATGATGATTTATCGAGTACTTCAAGTACAAATCAATCAATTTGTTCATTATCAAGTGATATATTTATTGAAAATATGTATGATAATGAAACAGATGAGTTATTTGAGACATTGATAAAATATTTGATGACAGGTTGTCGAAAACAAAGAGTAGAAAATTATCTCAATGTAGTAAAAACTTGGACGGATGCTGAATTTAAAGAAAATTTTCGATTATCAAGAACTACTGCATATCATTTGATAAGTATGTATTTTAAGAATTCATATTTTTGAGTTTTAACTATTTATACTATATAATATATTACTGAAACTTTTTTTTGTAGATGAACTGGAAACATCGACTTTTATTCCCAAGAATACCTTTGGGATGAAACCCATCAGCGCTGAAATAAGTTTTTTAATATTTTTATGGTTTATTGCAAATATTGAACCATTGCGGACTATATCAAATTTATTTGATACTTCAATTTCATCAAAATTCCGAGTCATTCGCCGTGTCGTAACTTGGATTCTAACGAAATTGGATGATGTTATCAAGTGGCCTCAGACTAATCATGCAATAATTAATACAGTTGAAGGTTTTTTTAAAAAAAAAATATATCTAATATTTTAGGAGCAATCGATTCTACACATATAAGGATTGTAAAGCCTTCTCAAAATGCTGTAGATTATTGTAATCCAAAAAAATATTTCTCTATTAATCTTCAAGCAGTAGTTGATTCCAATATGAAGTTCACTAATATTTATTGTGGTGAGCCGGGATCTTTACATGATGCTCGAGTTTTTCGAAGATCACCGTTATATGAAGAATCTCAAAATAATAAAGAAAATGTATTTCCAAATAATACTTTTTTAATTGGAGATTCTGCATATCCATCGCTATCATGGCTTGTTCCACCATTTCGAGATAATGGTCACTTAACTCCTCAACAAAGAGAATTCAATTATTTGCATTCATCTACACGAATGTCAGTTGAAAAAGCTTTTGGACAATTGAAAAACCGTTTTCGACGAATTAAATTCTTTACTGAGTACAGAGATTTATCATTTGTATCCGAGGTCGTTACAGCAGCATGTATTTTGCACAATTATTGTATCGTTGAACATGACAATTTTGATAACTTTGAAGACGATAATATTCATGTCGGGATAAATTTAGAGGAACATGGTTATGAGGAACAATATCAAAATAATAATAATGACAGAGATCGTAGAATGGTATTATTCAGAGAATTGTTTCCAGATGCACAAGTTGCATAAATTCAAAAGAAAATGTATCTATACTTTCCGATACCACTTGTATATTGAATTGTAAAAATGAAATTGTAAAAATCAATTAAAACGGTAAAAAATTGACATTTATTAAATAAGTAATACACTGTTTATAACTAAATTAAAAAGATTTCACAATTGTATAGTTATAATAATACTTAACAACATATAGAAGTGGAAAGTAAAAAAAATTTTTAAATATATTATTTTATTTGTTTTTTGCATGTTATTATAAACTTTTAAGTACAAAAAAATCTTAATCATACATCTTAATATCAAGTATTTGTTTTGATATATTAAAATAAACTTTTTAGGTATAACAAACTCTTAAATATTAAGTTTTAGTAGTTCAATCAGACTCTTCGCTGTCGGTACGATTTTTTAATAGTTTTTTAAGAAGCTCACACTTCATTTTTTCTATATTTAACCAGTCTTTATGCTTCTTTCCATTAAGCTTTAGTTTTTCATTAGCAACATCTCTTTTAACTTGTATTTCAGTTTCACGAACATCGATTGCTTTTTTATTTAAATCCATTTCTTTCTCTTTAATTTTTAAATATTTAGTCATTTTCTCATCTCTAGCCTTCTGGTTTTCTTGAATTTTTTCTAAAATTTCCATACTTTGAATACGTTGCTGGTTTCTTGTAGTTTGTTTAACGTCTGCAACCAGGGTTGTTTTGAGTTTTGGAGACTTATCAACTGGTGGTAGATTCTTTTCGCTGGATATATTAGCATCTATTTTTAATTTTTTACTCTTACTAATGTTTTTTGATTCGATCATATCATGCTCCCTTTTTTTTTCATCTGTAGTTAGTATCGAAGAAGAAAATGTACTTGAAGTGGAAACGTTTTTCTCTTTATGAAAAATTTCCTCGAATTGCTCATAATATTCAAATGTCATATGAGCTCTACCACTCTTATTGTTGTTGTCGATACACTCCTTATATTTGTTATATAAGCGATTAAATTTCCACTTAACCTGATCTGCTGTTACCTGTTCAACCATAAATTAATGTTTATAATGAAGATATCTAATCAACGAACTATCAATAGTTTAATGCACCTTCAGCATTCATGATATTAAGTATTTTTACCTGTATACGTAAATCTTTTAAGCCTTTTGATATTTTCTTCCACACACTTGATTTCTTGCCGATATCCGTAAGCATCTGTATATTTGCTTCGTATATACTAAGCAATGCTATCGTGGCTTGCTTTGTCCACACAGCATCTGAAATATTAAGAAATACAACACACAATTATAATTTAATTAAAACTTCAAAATCTAATGTAGTTTATAAACTATTGTTAAGAAGAATTGAAAAACTAATTATATTCTTACTTTTCTTAGGATTACTCTCTGTTTTAAAATCTGCAGACTGATTTAAGTCTTCATCACTCTCAATATATGCAGTGTTACCTAAAATATACAAATCAAACTCTTACTTGTAATCAGTAGATATTTTTAACTTCTTGCTAAGAAAATTGAACATTTTCAAACATTGAAAAGTTATTTAAAATAAAAAATTATTTATTACATTACTGTTTGAAAAAATTTTAATCTATTAGTGTAAGCCATTTTATATATTGTAAGACATTAACTTTAATTTCAATAAAAACTATTTGTACCTAATAATAATGAATCATGAACTTCAGAGTTTTCGTTGTTAAACACTTGCTCTTCATGGTTGTCATTATTTTCATTCTCGTAATTATGAACAAATAAGATTGTGCTGTCTTCTTCATCTTGAAAAATATGTTCTTTTCCACGAAAACATGGATGATTGCCTGCTTCATAAAATGATTCGATCAAGCCATTGCAATATTTACAAAAGTATATTTCTGTAAAATAAATTCGTTTATAGATTCGAATTCTAAAATGAAATTGTATTCACATTTTAAATGTGGAATATAAAAAAAAAGTCAATGCTTGTACCTTTGTCCATATTTATATTAATTTTTTTAACACAGGTTGAATTAACTTTGATTATTTCCAAAAAACTACAAAGAAACGATAGCTTTAAAAATTTTTTCAACAATAAATTTTATTACTAACGATAATATAAACAAAACATTTCGATCAATGTCAACTCAAAGAAAAAACACTTGTTAATTTTCTGTCATTGAGTTGGTATCTATTGCACGCATCAAGTGAAAACACTACTTTTGAGAGTGCTCGATTGTGCGAAGCGTTGCTGTAGTTGAAACATTCGACATTAAGCATTTTGCCGCATAATGCGCTCTAATGCTATAATTGGAAAACAACCTTCAATTTTAAAATGCCTTATTGATTATTCAACGCCGAAGCGGATTCCTGCAATATGGTTTAAATCGAAAATATTAAAGATCCTCTTATTGACCTTTCAACGCCTGGGACGGAATCCTGCAATAAGAGTGCACGAAAGTCCGACGTTCGAATATTCGCGGACCGTAAGTTATATGAACCGACTAGCCATGAGTTATGGGTACTCAGGCTTTTTATAAACTTTGATTTCGCGATTGATGGAGAATTTTTAATAATTGTCATTGGTGGAAGGTGACGACAGTTTATTAATTGTTCGTTCGTCTTATTGCAGTTATCCTCCCACTATTCATTGACGCATAAAAAGGTAGAAAAAGCTGACGCTGCGTTTTCGCGCGCTTTTGAAAAGAAGAGCTTCGTAGTAATTATATTTAAATAATTATTAAAAGAAAAAAAAAATTATTTGAACATAACAAAGCTCAAAATTTGATGTATTTGAAAATAATGTTTTTCGTTTAAAAATATGAAGAATTTTTTACAGCATTAAAGCAAAATTTTAAGTTGTTATGTGAAAGTTTTCTTTTACCTAAAAGCTTAAATATTTTTTTAATTGGTTACGTTTATCGAAAAAACATAAGAGACCTTTTTTGTAGAGTAGTCAATTTCCGACAAAAATCTGAGCAATGGTTGGCCCTGCAAGCCAGCCCCAAAATTTCCCGCTGTTTTCGAGCTCCTTTAACTCGAAAACATTGCTGTGAATACATTTTCGAGCTCGGAAATACTCTCGAATACCATTGTTTTCTCATGAGCTTTTCAAACTCAAAAACATTACTGTAAATTATATGATAATTGATCCGGGGAAAATGACGTAAGATGTTATTCTTTTAACTGTTTATCGTAATATCTTTTAAAATAACTGAAGAATTTTCATGTTCAATGTAGTAATCAGCGCGTTTTATTGAACTTTTGAGCTAATTAAATTTTGAAAATAATAGGTGTGTTCGTCTTAAAGATATTCACCAAAAAAGTTTTTTTACCATTTCTTTTTTCGACAATATTTCTCGAACGGACTAAGCGATTTAATGGTTGAGGCGGCAATCAGTGCGTTTCATCAAGTTCTGAAAATGAGTAGAGTTTAAAATCGATCGATCCAAGTTTTTCAAAGATATTCGTAAAAAAAGGTTTTCTACCGTTTTTTTCTCCGCCGATATCTTTAGAACGAATTAACCGATTGAGATGAGTAAGGTGGCAATCGGCGCGTTTTATTCAGTTCTAGATTTCTAAAATCTAATCAGCTCTAAAGCTCTGTTAGCTGCATCGAATACTGCCTCAATCGTCGAACCCGAATTATTCGCTGAAGAGACTTCGATGTCGAAATAATTTTAAAAAAAATTTCTTTTTCTAATCAACTCAAAAAATGCAAATCTGATTGATTCGAAATATCTTTTTTAGCATTAGAGGCTGCACAATCGTTTCCAATGCCACTCAAACCTCAAAATCGTTGATTAGTTCAAAAGACATCGACAATAAAAAATTCAAATTAAAAAATAGAAATTTACTTAATTTTTCTCAGATGATGCATTATGCAATTCATTGTACGCTTCAGAACTTATACCAGCCCTTTGTATTTATACTCTTTAATGATCTCTACAGAATTTATTGCAATTGGCTTGTTAGTTTGTTCACGGATATTTTGTCGTGCGGTTATGTAGTCCAGGATATTTTGTTGCGGTTATTCCATCTGCGGATATGTAGCCGTGGCACTATTATATTCATAAATCAACTTGCTGGTTTAATTCTAAGTTTACTTAAATTTTCATCTTGATCATTTATTAATTTCTGCCCAGAAATGTTGAATTCATTAATCGTATTTGTAGGCAAAACTTTGAAAATTGATCATTATTAATTATTTTTAATTCCTCTAATGCTCGGTGATTAATCGACAATATGAAACGTCATTTGTTTTGAGCTCAAGAGGGATTAAAATATCCAGGTATTTCTGAGCTCAAAGAGCTTGAATTTGTATCAAAAATGTTCTTGAGCTCCAAGAGCTTGAAAACAGCAGGAAATTTCAAGGCTGAGCCGCAATGTGAACCGTTTTTCGGATATTTTTTTCGTGGTAATTTAGGTTTGTCTTAACCTAGTTCTTATGTTCTTGCAAATTCACGGGATGATGACCAAGGTAAGAGTGGAATCTCTGATAATGAGGTAGAGAATAGTTTGAATATTTCAATTAACGAATTCAATACGTTGATTGAGATGCAAAATCCTGCTTAGAAAATCTTTAAAAGGTCAATTAGGATTTTTTGTTCGTTCTACATTCTTATCCCTGGTAGTCAGACTCTGTTGAGGATCGCACCTGAACCTCAAGTCGTTACTAAGTTGGTATTCTCGCTTCGAACAAAGAATTAAGTTTTGTACGTAAATTACATTAAAAGTTATTAGATAGATATAATCAAATCTTTTTATCGATAAACTTATAAATATCCATGAATAAATTGATATCTATTTATACTTTTGAATTGCTGCCGAAACCTTTGAATATTTTTTAAGTAATGGGGATTTAAGTTTCATTGATAGTTGACAAGATAAGAATTTAATAACATTAATATTAAAATTGTCACATTATGTTATATATATATATATATATATATATATATATATATATATATATATATATATTAGGGTGCTTCGTTTCTGGCGAAAGTATTTTTTTCGTTGCTCATCAAGCAAAATATTGTTTTTTTTATGCTAAAACAAAAATTCCTGTCAAGTTTGAGCTCTTAATTCCAATCCTAAGTACTTTCCATTTGATTTCCAAGATTTCCCTTTTAAAATACACGTAAATTGGATTACTTTTTTTTTAACTTTCTATTACTCAGCTGCGTTTTATGATATCAACGCGGTTTTAGTCGAAAATTGTAGAACATTTGGTGTTCTTCAAAAGTGCCCACAGTAACTTAGCTGTAATTCCAGCTGTTTCACTGATGTCCGCTGAGGAAGTCATTTTTCATATCAAATTGAACTTTATTGGCTCGCAGAACGTAAACCAATGAATTCACACCAAAAATGTAAATAGGAATTTTATAGGAAATTTTATTCCCTTCAAAAAAAGTCTCGTGAGTCAAGTCGCTTAAGTCCATAGCTTCCGAGTTATAGTAATTTTTATAATTTAAAAAATATAATATTAAAAAAAAAAATGACAATTGATATTTTATTTTTTAAATTATTAAAACTCCTATAACTCGGAAGCTATGGACTTAAGCGACTTGACTCACAAGACTTTTTTTGAAGGGAATAAAATTTCCTATAAAATTCCTGTTCACATTTTTGGTGTGAATTCATTGGTTTACGTTCTGCAAGCCAATAAAGGTCAATTTGATTCAAAAAATGACTTCTTCAGCGGACATCAGTAAAACAGCTGGAATTACAGCTAAGTTACTATGGGCACTTTTGAAAAACACCAAAATGCCCTACAATTTGCGACCGAAACCGCGTCGATATCATAAAACGCAGTTGAGTGTTAGATAGTTGAAAAAAAAAGTAATTTAATTTAGGTGTATTTTAAATGGGAAATCTTGGAAATCAAATGAAAAGTACTTAGGATTAGAATTAAGAGCTCAAACTTGGCAGGAATCTTTGTTTTTGCATGAAAAACAATATTTTGCTTGATCAGCAACAAAAAAAATACTTTCACCGGAAACGAAGCACCCTAATATATATATATATATATATATATATATATATATATATATATACCCGTCCGGCAGAAAGATGACATACAGAGCTCTTAAAGATAACATTTTTCTGATCTGACATCCGAAATAGTTATCCCGAAGATAACAGAAAGATATCAGAAAAGCCTCTTACGCGCCAACTGAAGATATTTTTATGAGCTCATTGGTTTAGACGTCAGAAAGATCGCATTTTTAGAGATCCTAAAGAAATTAGTTTACGGAGATAATAATGTCATCACTTTTGGGTTTTTCATATCCATGATATATCCCAATTACAAATAGCTGAGGAATTTTGGGGTGAATTTTCGCAAGAATGGGATGAAGTTGACTCGTCGAACTTTTAGCAATCGGTAGCCCATCGATATTAATAATAATGATAATCAAGTCCGGTAGAGTATAATTATTAATAATTTTCAATTGATCAGTCAAGGCATTTTTAACCCGTAACGAATAAATTGACCAGGACGAAGTTCACGAGTTACTATCAGTGTTTCCGGTGTACCGAGTAAGGTCCGAGAATCGAGAGATAGATTACTGATTTCTTCTTGATTCGATGTTTTTAATATTTTTAGGAGTTCATTCGCTGCTTCACGACATATATTAAAATCAGTCACCCACTAATCTAGTGTCGATGATAAACTTGTTTCATTGATAGCTACTAAAGCATTCTTTTTGAATTGATTACAGATCGAAAATATACATGAGTCAGAATTGCCACGAGTTTTACTGTCAGAACAGTAATGACTTATTTTATTTTCATTAAGTTTTTCGCCATCAATATTATTGTCTGTGTTAATATTTCTTTCAATATCAACATCATCCAATTCATCACAAGATATATTATTACTCACAAAGCATGAATTATTTTCTACTGTTTCACTTCCATCACTAGATGAATTTTCAAAATTATGTAATTTATTTAAAAAACAACGTGTTCGTTTTTTTTTTTGAGCTTTACACAAATTTTTTCTTTTTGACATTTTGCTATTGTATTTATGATAACTAATCATAAGTAACTACTTTAGAGGAGAATCAATAAATGATGTTCATAATCATTTGTACTTATAAGTTACAATGACATAAGCTGACGAAAGTTAAGGTTATAATAGTCTTATAAGAAAGTTATTTTTTTGATGTTCTAGAGACATCCATAAATAGTTATCATTTTTCTAACTTTCAGATTCCTTTTAAATGACCTCAACATAAAGTTATCAACAAGATAACATTTTTCTAACCTCTTAAAGGTAACATTTTTTAGAAAACATTATGTCATCTTTTCGTCATTGATGCTGGACGTATATATATATATATATATATATATTATAACACAAAATCCAAGCATACGTTAATACGCCAAGATTTTTGCGCTACAACTTCGTTCTCTATCTTTAGCCTCCAGTCTCAATACTAACAGGGCGCCAGGTAATTTTTATCACTGGAATCACCAAACTAGTAAATCTTAAGAATTAACTAATATTTTGTAACCTAGCACAATAAATTATAAAAACCGATATTGTAGAACATTCTCTTTAACAAAACTAGTAAAACTAACGTACATGGGTCTAATATTGACGTCAATTAGATGACAATTGGTTTAATAATTAAACATATTTCTTATAATTTTTTTATAAAATAATATCAACAATAAATCGGGAACGCGACTCTAACTGTAACAATATTCTCATAGTTCTCTCAGTTCTTAAATATTTTCTTTAATCAAAACAGCATAATATCTCAAGACTCTGACTCGAACTCAATTAATTATTGATAATTATAATATTTATTTCGTACCTGATTACTGCTGAATAAAATATCAAGTAACGTCTCACACTGTTTTAAATAATACTTCTGTAACAATAATCTTAATCTGTAGCTTTCCGCAATGCCATGAACTGTAACGCCATTTCTGGACACGTCTGCTCGCATCGAGTGACCAGAGCTGAATGCTCACGTCCGTCCTCTTCGAAGGTCTCCCTTCGACTTCCCTTTGCTCAATCACCACAATCCAAAACCTCAAACTAAATCTTATCAAGATCAATAACTGACCTCTATATTCTAAATCCATAAATCAATTTCCAAACTCTACTATGTCGGTAACTGGATGCTTATACCTCACCAAACGTACTCACTAAACCTGACTTTGAGTATGGATATCCTTGGTAGTTGCTCTCCTGGAACAGACTTCAGCTGGGATCGTAAAACTCAAACTAAGTGACCTATGACTTCCTCAGCGGTACAAGTGGTCATGGCTTGTCCTCTGAGGCCTATTAGACAAAAACAATTAAAAATGACTAAACGGCTTCCACAACAGCAACGGTCACAATATTACTGTTGAGGCCTGTCAAACCAAAACTCAAAAACTGATCCCAATCTGCATCCATTAGATTCCTTATATACTGGAGCGCTAGCATTTTAGCTAAACCTCTGCAATCTACCAAGAAGTCTCATAGGGATAGAACTAGGTTCTATCATCAGATGATATCGGGTGACTAATTTAAGTCCCGCTCCACGGTAACACTGACTTCTCCCCATACTCAAAATTCCAAAACTGTAAACTAAAACTCAAACTTTATCATTATCTCAAACTTTAAATCTCAAACCATATTCCATATTCTATTTCCATAGTTCTGATTCTAAATATTTACCATAATTTTTCTTAACAAAACCCATAACTGCATCTAAACGTTACTCCATATTTAATTCTTAAACTATAAATTAAATAAAAAATCTGTATCAAAATCGTTAATACCTGTACGCTAAATTCTAAGTCTTGAATTACCATGCTCGTAAATACAGTAAAATCAGTTGATGTTTGTAACGTTCACTTTGATTTGACCTTTTTTGGTAGGTTACACTTCACTTTGATAGGAACTTTTTTGTAGAGCATTTTATTTCCTAGAACTTATCTCAAAGATTATTTTCGATATTTCTCACAAGTCGTAGATTATTTGCAATTAACTGAAAATTTTCTTAAATAATCGAAAGTTTGTTGCTCAAAATCAATTATATTATTCGAATTATTATAATCTAAGTCAAAAATTTATGTTTTTATTATAATTTAATTAATCCCAGGAAAAGAATTCCCTTTTTCAGACAAAGCGTGCCGACTTATATTATCTGCTTCTTGGAAATCATTTCAAGGTCAAGACAACCGATCCACAAAAATGAACATCAACATTTTGTAGATATTATATACCTCATATGACATTACTATCCGTTTCAAATTAAAATGCTAATAAGCACGCCCCCTCTATCTAGATTTAATGTGCTTCAACGCTGCGCTTATCTAAGAATTAGATAAATGCCGAGCTTTTTTGATTTGAGTACACGCAGGGAATTTTATAGTATTTTTTACATAAGAAATTTATAGAAATATTACTATATCATAGTAACATGAGGACAGTATGGAATTATTGAACAAATTACGATAACGTAAAAATTTTTAAAATACATTGAACAGAATTCACAAGATCCATTGTAATTTTGACAAAGCAACAGATTAAATTTTATCCAAAAAATTTAAATTTCTCAATCTTTTGCTTTGTCGAAATTACAATGGATGTTGTGAATTCTGTTCGATGTATTTTAAAAATTTCTACTTTATCGTAATTTGTTCAATAATTCCATACTGTCGTCATGTTACTATGATATAGTAATTTTTCTATAAATTTATGATGTAAAAAATACCGTAAAATTCTCGGCGTATAATATCTTTGCATTGTTAAGCATTTAGTTACTGTGAGTGGCGTATACTTATAAGGGATTATTCTTAACTTAATTGCTAGTTATAAGTGAATATAAAAAAATTTCCCAACTCTAATAAATAGTACATTGTGTGATAAGGGATGAAACAAGACGATTTCAGATTGCGGGTGACGTCAACCCTCGCCTGCGGCTTGGTCAGCCACCCTAATCCTAGTCTGAAATAGTGTTTTATTCTGAGCTGCACACTATATTTTTCATGGTTACCTTCATCGGAATTTCAAGATTCAGTGTCAGCAGCCAGTAAGAAACAAGTTAATTTCAAGCCGATGATTCGGAGAACTGATAGAGAATGAGAAATATGTGTTTTACAGTCACTTATTAAATAGAAAATACGACAAAAATATTATTTTCATTCATTTTTTAGTAATTTTATTTGGTTAATTGAAACTGGCAGTTAAAAAACGGAATGAATGAACTGAAGTGACAAGTAAACAAATGAGAGTAATAAGACTGGAAATAAACATTAAGAATAACTGACACCGGGCAGAAATAATTGTGTTTCTTCCCAAGAGATGAAACACGCATGTTTCTGCCCGCTGTATGAAGGTATTTTTGAATCACGAATTCGCTAGCAGTTGTTTGCAGCATCGGCTTGAAATTAGCTTGATTCGACGGGCTGTAAAGACACTGAAACTTCACGTTTCGATGCTGGTATCATGAAAAATCTTGTAATTTAACAATTGAAATTAATCGAATCATAATAAAAATATACATTTTTAACTTAAATTCTAATAATTCGAATAATATAATTGATTTTGAGCAACAAAATTTCGATTATTTAAGAAAATTTTCAGTTAATTGCAAATAACATACGACTTGTGAGAAATATCGAAAATTTTCTTGAAGATAAGTTATAGGAAATAAAATGCTCTACAAAAAATGTCTTATAAAATTTTCCCATAAATTTGATGGTTGCGTCAAAAAATGTAAAAAATGTAAAATTTTATCATCAATCTAACTTTAACTTTGAACAACTTTTGAAGAAATAAAAATATCAAAAAATTATAAGAGACCTTTCTTGTAGAGCGTTAAATTTTCCATAAGAACATGTTTTAAACATTTGAAAGTATCAGTCCCACCATGAGCTCGAAAATTCCAAAGCTTAAAAAATAAATTTTCCCATGTTATTTAAACGGGAAATAGAAAATTGCGATGCGGCAGTTGTTAATATTAATATTAAGAGCACAAACTTTCACAGTATTTTTTTTTCGTCATTTCCAATAATATTTTCGATATAATGAAGTAGAAAATAAATAGTTGTTTTTTTTTTAAACAGTCTAATGTATTGTAGTGACTGGTATCTTAAATTAATAATACTTATACACTACAATAATAACACACTTATATTGGAAATAATAACACCACAATTAACAGCAGTAAAAAAAAGGCAAAGAGAGATATAGTTTATTGATATACAGATGTAAGCTGTTATGCTGTCAATATAAGACTGTCTCTAGTCGCGCATTTATAAGAACAAGAGAAGAAGGCATTTGTTTTTTAGTTATTTAAATATTTTAAAACATCAGTTTCACATTTGTTACACTACCCCCTTCTCAATAAATTATCGTCCCGATAAAAATTGTGTTAGGCGAATCGAACTTAATTGGAATTGAATCATTTACAATTTTTAGTTCGATTTCGCTATGGTCCCAGCACACTCTATCTGTCATCCTTATGACAGAGAGACTAATCTTGCCAAGTCTGGTCACACCTAGTATTATAGTCGAATATTAGGGCGCCACTGGAAGATGGACTCGGCCTTCCAGAACCGGATGTTGTATGATTTTATTTTAGTTAAATTAAATTAATTTATTACTCAGGGTCGTTTGTAATATTTTGTGAGTGAGAAGAGGAATCGTAGAGTAGGCTGAAATAATATTAATTCAAATTTTATTATTTTAAGCACCTTGCTTTATTTCATTACCTTGTGACAATAATTATTTCTTATGGCAAACTAATTTACTTATGACAAACTAATTTTTTTTATGACAAACTAAATTTTCTTATGGCAAACTAAATTTCCTTATGGCAAACTAATTTTTCTCGTCCCCTGGACGGTTACTTATGGCAAACGAAATTTCCTCGTCCCCAGGACGGTTTCCACACCCACACACCCACGTTAAAATATACCTCGTCCCCTGGACGGTAAACCTTATTATTTAATACCTCGTCCCCTGGACGGTAAGCCTTAACATTAGTTTAAAAACCATCCCCTGGATGTATAATTATTTAAAATAAACTTAACATGTCCACCGGACCTAAATCACAGACACAGTTTTCCTTTACTTTAATTGACTCTACTATGGACTCTATTTTATTTAATGACATCATTTCCTTTTACTCAATTAATAAACTTGATTTTTCAATACAAAAATTTCACTACTAAAGTCTCCGGTATAATATTTTCACAATTAATTAGTTCTTATTTATTTTCACTGATTTATTTAATTCATTCCATATTTATTAATTAATTAATTTTGGTTTTATTTTAATTATTAATTAATTAATTTTCCACTAATAAATTTCCCATTAATGTTTGCTTTCAAAATCTGTATAATTAATTTACTCAATATTTCTGATAATTATTCTTGCTCAACTTAATTTACTGACAAAATAATCCGTCCTCAAATTTCACTCGACACAATTTTATCGTAAATTTTCTAGCGTCTTCAAATTCTGATTTTCGATTTTATAATTTTAATTGGAATTATTTTAACATTACTTTATATTAGGTGTACAAAAAAGTTCTACCCGTTTTTCAAAGATGGAGTTATCTAACAGCTATTTATAGGTTAGCTATAAATACGTATATGTACATGCACAGCTGTTTGTACTCTTTAAATTCATCAAACTTTTAATATATTAATCTTCGATATATAAATTTTTTTATTAAGTTAAAAATGGAAGTAAGTAATGAGCATATCCGCCATTGTCTTTTATATGAATTTCATCAAGGAAAAAGTGCTGCTGAAGCTCAAAGAATAATCTGTGCAACTTATGGTGACAGTGTTATTGATGACAGTACTTGTCGAAGATGGTTTCGGAAATTCACAAACGGAGATTTTAATTTAAATGATAAACCACGCTCTGGAAGACCTTCAACAATCAGTGACGAGAAATTGGAAGAATTACTGAATCAAGATTCTGCACAAACACAACAAGAACTTGCGAAAAAGTTAAACGTTACTCAACAAGCTATTTCTGAAAGATTACATGCTTTAGGTAAGATTCAAAGAGAAGGAAAATGGGTACCTCATGAATTAACTCCAGAACAACGAGAGAGACGAGTTGACACCTGCTTGTCGTTGCTTTCACGACATAAAAAAAAAGTTTTTTGTGGAAACTTGTAACAGGGGACGAAAAGTGGGTTTACTATGAGAATCCTAAACGTCGAAAACATTGGGTAGACCCAGGACAACCAACGACATTAACACCAAAACGTAATGTTTTTGGGAAAAAAATATTGGTTTGTATTTGGTGGGATGAGTGGGGCGTGCTATATTATGAGTTACTCAAACCAGAAGAAACCGTTACTGGAGAACGCTACAGTTGTCAATTAAAAAAATTAGCAGATGAAATCAACAGTAAAAGACGATTTGCGGGACAAAAACCTCGACCAGTGATACTGCAGCATGATAACGCCAGGCCTCATAGAAGTTCAATCGTCCACCACACTATAAATGATTTACAGTTGGAAGTTTTACCGCACCCGGCGTATTCACCAGACCTTGCACCGTGTGATTTTCACCTATTCCGTTCATTGCAAAATTACTTGGCTGATAAACACTTACAAAATGAAAACGAAATGCAAAAAACAATAGATGATTTCATTTCGACAAAAGATCAAGCCTTTTATCGCCGTGGGATCCATCAGTTGCCTGAGCGTTGGCAAAGGGTAGTAGATGCTGATGGTGGTTATTTTGATTAAAATTTGTATTTTATTTAAAATTTTTAAATATATTTTTTTTTTGACAAAAAACGGGTAGAACTTTTTTGTACACCTAATAAATATTTTATGATTAATTTTGCGACTAGAATTACGTTTAAAATTGACTAGAATATTCGGCCAGCGAATTGGCGTCGCAAGACCTTAATTTACGATCTTACACGCGGACAACTTTTGCCTAGAGCGGCCGACAGGCCTGAATACTTTTATTAAATTATTGAATTTAATTGAATTTATTTATGGAATAATTTGCGCAGAAAAATTTATTTTATTCCAGTCGAAAGGCCTCGAATAGAATAAATTTTGAGTTACGACAGAACGACGAGTACACGGCAAAGGTTTTACGGAGATTACGAGAAGCGTGGTTAAACTAGCCGACGGGCCTTGAGATACCAATCTAATTTCACGAAACTAACAGAAAGATGTTAAGTAATTTATTTATAATTAATTCGGCCCTCTAATAAATAATCAGACGCCTTAATTAATTATAAATTTTACCTCCAGAAAACTTCAACAATTTACGATGGGGAACGTACTTGGTAGTCTCGTTCACTCCTCAATTTTTCCGCCGGTCTATTCCTCTCGCAATCTCTCTCTCTCGTCACTCAGGAAAATTTTCTTTTGTTATATTGTAACCTGTCAATAATCAGTACGTATTAGTATTTTATTAAATCATTATTCATTGTACTTATCGGCCTAAAGGCCTAATAACTAGTGAACAAGTTAAATATTAATTAATGAATCACCTCGTTCCACGTGAAGCGTGAACGGACGCATATAATTACCTTGAGGATATTAAAATTGTGACCGTAGTTCTCGTCGTCTGGACAACTCTCTGTCTTCTTTTTGTTCCGCAGTCCATTATATCGTTTCACTCCCGTTCACTACTCCGGAAACCTATTCCCACTTTCTTAGACTAAGGAAATGACGGACGGACGGGCCTTAGTGATCCACGCGACACCCGGTGACTAGTCGCAATACTACTCGTAACTTACGAGGTCGTTGGCCGGTCATTGGCGGGAACGAAATTCAAATTCAAATTAATTTAATTATTCATGTTTATTAAAATTACCCTGTTACATCCTACAGGGAAAAAAACACCATAGCAGAAAAAACACTCCTGTAGGCTAACGCAAAGATAATAAAAAAATAAAAAAATAGTCTATAATTTAATCGAGCTAAGAATTTTTAAAAAAAGAAAATAAAATATTCTGCTAAGATGTTAATCGACCCGCGTGACTCTATTTCACTATTCAACGATTCATAATAATAAAATTAAAAATTGTAACCGTCCTCTTGAATACTGGTCCTTCAATGTGAATGGGAACAGGTCCAGGATGGGAACAGGAACTCCTTCCTCTCCTCCTTGAAGGACTAGGAATGGACTCCTTCTTTCCTTCCCCAATGAAATTGGGAATATTATCTGCACATAATAAAGAAAACAAAACGAGTATCTCTAACATTTTATTAAATTTTATACTAAAACATATTTCATCGTTACATCTCATTATTTACTAGTTGTTAATTTATAAACTTTTAGTGTGATCAATTTAATAATTTCGATCTCAAATAATCATGTTCTGCCGTTCGATTCATTCAGATCACTCTCTGATATGTCATCTTGAGCTAATATATTGTAACAAATGTGAAACTGATGTTTTAAAATATTTGAATTACTAGAAAACAAATGCCTTCTTCTCTTGTTTTTATAGATGCGCGACTAAGTCAGTCTTATATTGACAGCATAACAGCATACATTTGTATATCAATAAACTATATCTCTCTTTGCTTTCTCTTACTGCTGTTAATTGTGGTGTTATTATTTCTAATATAAGTGTGTAATTATTGTAGTGCATAATAAATATTAATTATAAGTTGAAATACTACGATATTAATGATACTGAATAACACACGTTGCATCGAATTTCATTTTTCTCCCTAAAAGCTTCTAAGAAACTTTCCAGGGCATCCACCTGTCTTCCAGAGATCATGCACTACTTAAGAAAGATGTCGACTATGTCAACTCTGGATGGATCCCAAAGCTCCAGTCAGGTTGCTCTTAGCCATTGATAAGTCCTCAGAATCAAACTTTTGATCCTTGTTGAGCTCACTTAGATCAAAAGAAATATATAATCTCCAATCAATGACTGAGGAATCTCAGGAACCCCTTACAACGATTAATCGTTCAGGGCACACGGCCAGACTTTCCTTCAGCTAATATACTCAAACCCATTACATTTCTAGTCCTTATAGAATCTCGGGAATCCCCCGAAAAACGTTACCACTGAGCTCGTTCAGAGCCCGATGCCAGACTTCTTTCAGAATCTCGGGAACTCATCAGCAACGTCTACAGTGTGGCTATTCAAGGTCCACTGCCAGACCTCTCCTAAGGACTATACCAGTCTTTAGTAAGTCGTCCAGACAAATCTTTTAATTCTATCAGTTTGAAAGAGATATCCTAGTCTTATCAATTGACTACAGAATCCCAGGAACCCTTTACAACGTCTATACTGAGATCGTTAGGGCCCCAGTTGGACTTCTCTTCTATTTTTCTTATTGATCACGATATGGTGCAAGACGATTTTATATTTTCCATTTGGTATTTTCTCAATTCTGTAAACTATGTTATTCAATTTATTTTCAATTTCATAAGGACCTTCCCAATCGCATTGAAGTTAACAAAATTATTAATCATTTTCGTTAATATTGACTTTTTTTTTTAAATTTAAATCATGGAAGTAATCTCAGTAATTTTACAAAATTCCTTATTTATGCGTCTAAATTTATATTCATTGGCTCAATGAATACTTAAGGTATTATATAGCCCAGATAAAAATTTTCAAAAATGACTATTCAAACAAAATTTTTTATCTATCGTTCTTCAACACAAAATCATTAAATATACCTGGTTTATCAATCACGTTAATCGATTATAAAACAAAGAGTAGTTGGATATCACGATATTTTTAGTTAATTTGTGTTTGATAAAATGACGTTTCTTTTATTTTTTATTTTACTTGACTACTATTATTATTAAATAATGATACATCACCAATTAATCCTTTCCGAATTTCAAATTGTTCATTAGTTTAACTCCAACTCCTCAATTGATGATAAAAAAATATTCTTCCGGCTTCACTGTTTTTTTTTTTTAAATAATAAGATTATCCGGCATTTGATGTTTCGATCACTATTATTTTATATTTTTATCACATACTTAATTGCTCATACCCGCATTTTGACATGAATTAATAAAAATATTTTCACGATACTAATTTATTAATCACAAATTTTTTTTTTTTTTTTACGTAGTATATCACACAAGTAAATTCAAATACGCACTTTGACACCGATGAAGAAAAATATTTTCACAAATCCTATTTAATTAATCACTGAATTCATTTGAATCATTACACGCGCTTGAAATCTATATGATGAAACATATTCACAAAACTTAATTAATTTATCACCGAATTTATTCATTTTGCTACGCGAACTTCAATACAATAACACATATCCACGGAACTTGTTTTTTTTTTTTTTTAAATTAATCGTCGCATTTACTTATATTACTACGCGCACTTTAATATTCACAAAACTTATTTAATTCATCACTAAATTTAAATAAATTCACCTACGCACTTCATTACAAAAAATAAAATCTGGGCGTCGGTTGACCCTGCGGGTCAGCCCCAAAACTTCCCGCTGTTTTCGACCTCAAAGAGCTCCAAAACATTAGTGTAGATATATTTTCGAGCTCTTCGAGCTCGAAAATGCTAACACATGCAATTGTTTTTTTACGATCTTTTCAAGCTCTAACAAGTTACCTGTTATGCTGAAGTTTGAAAATTTAAGAATCGAAAATCATCAATGAAGCGGTTTTTAAAATTTAGTTCCTGATTATGTTCAGTAAAATAAGTGAATTGAGGCAGAAATCAATGTCAGGGATCAAAATCAAGATTTAAATAAGTTTTGACTCATGTAAGAAACAATAAAATATGAAATATCCGATAAAAATATTAAAAACTACGTTTTATCGATTTTTTTGTTGATAATATGATTTAAACTAAAAACCAAGTTCGATGACATTATATGATCAAAAGAAACCATAAAATAAATGAGGTGGTATGATATCAGGCACATTTTAGTACGTTATATTATGATTTATCCGGAAAAAATAACATTAAATGTTATTTTTTTAACTTTTCAACGCCGATATCTTTTGAACTAATCGATCGATTTTGATAGTTGACGTGGCAATCGGCGCGTTTTATTGAATTCTGGAGCTGATTGAAATTTGAAATCGATCGCGTCAGTCGTTTCGAAAATATTTAGAAAAAACCGTTTTTCACCATTTCTTTCTCCCGCGATAACTCTCGAACGAATTATCCGATTTTGATGTTTGAAGTTGGCAATAGACGCTTTTTATTGAGTACTAGAGCTGATTAGAGTTTGAAGTCGATCGTATAAGTCGTTTTTGAGAAATCAATAAAAAACTAAAAAAAAAATTTTTTTTTTTTTCGTAATTCGCAAATATCTTCGAGTCTATTCGATCGAATAATTTGAAATCTTCAGGAAAGTTGATGGCCAACAAGCTCTTTCGATTGCCACCTCAACCATCCAAATCGATTCATTAGTTCAAAAGTTACAAAGAGTTAACACACACACACACACACACACACACACACGCACACATACACACACACTCGGACATCATTCTGAAAATAGTCAGAATAGCTTCCTAGGACCTCAAAACGTCGACATTTGATGAAATCTCGATTTTCGAAAATCGGGGTGAAAACAATAACTTCCCGAAATTTTTGAAAATCGTCGATTTTCTTAGCGGGAAGTTAAAAAAAATGTTTTCACTAAACTCGTTTAAAGGATCACCGAATTTATTTTTTAATTATTATTATTTGCGTCTTTAGTAACATCAAACGAATCATGATCGTCTTCTTTTTAATCTTTAACTATCCCGTCACGTCATGATATTTTGACAGATATTTTTATTTTAATTTTATATTTGTAAGTTCACACGACAGACGCAGGTTACGCGAACTTATCCCACTTCTGACACCAAATTGTAGTGACTGGTATCTTAAATTAATATCACTTATACACTACAATGATAACACACTTATATTAGAAATAATATTACAATTAACAGCAGTGAAAGAAAAGCAAAGAGAGATACAGTTTATTGATATACAGATATGTGCTGTTATGTTGTCAATATGTAACTGACTGACTTAGTCGCGCATCTATAAAACAAGAAAAGAGGGCCTTTGTTTTCTAGTTATTCAAATATTTTAAAACATCAGTTTCATATTTGTTACAATATATATATATATATATATATATATATATATATATATATATATATATATATATATATATATATTAGAGTGATTCAAAAAAAGTTTTAATTTTTTTTTTGCTCTTACCCCCCGAAACGTTAGTGGTTGCCAAGAAAAAAATCCTCCCAAAAGATGAGCTCTCTAGCTCAACTCTAAGAGGTCGCTATTTTTATTTTAGCTTTCCGTTTAATTAACATGGGAAAAATTCTTTTTTGTTATAAATTGAATTTACACATAATTTACGCATTTTTTTTTACCAAAAACCATTTTATATTCTCAAAGTATTATATTTTGATGTATTACAAATTTTGAAAATAGCTTTTTATACGTCGTGTAGGTGGCGGCACTTATGATATCTAGATAATACGGTATAATTGTCAAATCGTCAGTGTCTGTCGCACATATCTTCGGATGCTCGTTGTATATTCTTTACATATTTCAGTACTTTCGATTGTTATCAGTAAAATGGCTCAAAAAAAAATTTATTTGCTCGGTTTTTCATGTAAAAAATTAAGCCAACGAAAATTACTGAGCATAAGAAAAGTGTTACAATTATTTTTCTACAAACACACAGATCTTAACCTTACAATTCGACAGTGTTTTGATCACGTGATTCGTGATGTTCTGAAAATTTGGAAACCTACTGGTATCCCAGTGTGTCAAACATATAACGCTGTTTCTAAAATCATGAAAGTTTATCGAGAGTGGTAACTTTTGAAGAAAAATAGAAAAAAGAAAACGCAGAGTCAAAAAAAAAAAGACTATATATTTACAAATCAACTTGAAAATTTGTTTGATATATCCAGTCGTAACTCAGCACATCCCTTAACAGAAGCTCAGTCTAAATTTTTAAATGAAGAATGGAAACCGTCAAATCAAAATAACATTTTCTTGACATCTGTCAATTTAGAAGTTTCAGGAGAGACTCTAATTAATTCAGATTTAGATAGAGAACCAAACAACAATTGCACAGATACGTATAATATGATACAAATCAGTTCTACATTCTATAAATTCTAATTTGGAAATTGTTTTTAGATTTGAGCCAAATCTTGAGTCATAGTAGCAGTTTCACCTAAGATTCGACATTGAAATCATTATCGTCTTTTTCAGTGGAACGCACTGATTCCAATTATTCTGATGAAATCAATAATTCACAATCGGAAAAAATTGATATTATTAGTCCGGGTCTAGTTGCTGCGCTCGATAGAACGAACACAAGTGACAGAAGTGCAGCGTTCATCTTAGCCGCCACTTTACCAAGTGTAGGAGTGAAAGTTCCGAATGCATTAATAAGCTATAGTCCTATTCGTAGAAGAAGAATGGAAATTTGTGAAGCCTTCGCTAAAGAATTGAAAGCAACCTTGCAAGTGCCTGAAAATATTATTCTACATTGGGATGGGAAAATACTCTCTGAAGTTCATGGAATAGAAATAGTTGATCGCTTACCAGTTGCTGTGACGGGATTGAACTCGGAACAACTGTTAGGTGTTTCTAAGATGGAAGAAGGTACAGCAATTAAACAAGCGACAGCAATCGTAGAAACTTTAGATGAATGGAATTTAAAAGACCGAATCAACGGGATGTGTTTTGACACTGCAGCTGTGAATACTGGTCATAATAATTTTATTTTGATTGATCTTTTTAAACAGATTATTTAATTAAAATTGCATAAAATGATTTGACAATTACAGTGATTACTTTTTCATATTTTAAGGTCTTAAAAATGATACCTGTCTTGTGATAAAAAGAATTTTAGGGAGAAATCTTTTGCATTTTGCCTGTCACCATGATGTGTTTGAGATGATTCTCAAAAACGTATTCGAAGTTTCTTGGCTAGTCACGAGTGGGCCAGAGGTTGCAATTTTCAAAATATTTCAAAAAGAATAGCATTTAATTGATAAGTCTAATTATAAAATTGGCTTACAGGATGATAGAGTTATTGAAGTTTTAGGTGAAAAAGTTGAAGAAATTAAACAGTACATATTAGATCAGCTAGAAGTAATAAATAAAAGTTTAAATAAATTGAAATTGGTTATTTACCAATTATAATATTAATTTTCGTTATCAAGAAAAGAAATTGCCAATATTCGTGAAATTTCCATTTTTATAGTGATTTTCTACATTAAGGCTTGGTTCGAAGCTCCTTCTGCTATTAGTGCACCATATAATGACTTAAAGTTACTATAATGTCTCATAGAATACAAGCACGTTCAATTAAACATTGCAAAGGCTGCTTTTGAAAAATTAAAATTTCATCTGTAGTATTTGTCAGAACACTTGATTGGCTTATCCTTTTTTGATGAAGGAATAACAGAAGACATCAAATTGAAAATGATAAACGCTATTAAACATCAAGAAAGTGATAACATACGGAAAATAAGATTTAACGTGAAAGAGAGTGATCTGGATACATTAGTTCAAAAAGATTTAAGTAATTTAATTAGTATGGAGTCCCTTTTTCTTGTTAAACAGCTTCAATTGTCGTATGGGTTCCTTAATATTCACCCAGATTTGTGGAAAACAAATCTAAATTATATTGAAGGTAAAAAAATTTTGAAAAATTTAAAAGTCGTCAATGACGTAGCGGAGCGAGGTGTAGCTCTTATTACTACTTATAATCATTGCTTAACGAGGAATTAAGAGCAAAAACAATTTTTACTCCAATTAATTCAATATCACAGGCAAAATTTCCCAAACTGTACTAAAACAACACTTGCTGATACAGAATAAATCAAATTAATAGCGTATCGGAAAGGCGTATTTTCCTTGACTGCTACATTATACTCTAATAATCATTAATAAAAAAACTAGTAACTAGAAGGAACATGTTCAATTTTTTTGTTAGATTATTAATATAGAATAATATGTGACAAAAGTATAATCCATAATTACTTGTAATCATACACTTTATTCATTTATTTTATTGATAGCATGTGTGTTGCCATGTACACTACGTACTGAAAACCATTTTCGAAATTTGTAATACAAAAAAATACAATATTTACTAATAGTTCGAGTGAAAATTTTGAAGATTATGCAAATAAAAAAAATTACAGGCTATTTCTTCAAATTTCAAAATTTAGTCATTTTTAAATGGCTGTAACTAGTCTTTTTCTGAAGATAATCATACTTCGTCGTAGAGTTTTGTAAAGCTCAAAGACTCTACTTTAAAAATGTTGAATGACTTTAAGTAAAAAGTTGCGTAAATTATGTGTAATGTCAACTCATAACAAGAAATAAGTTTTCCATGTTAATTAAATGGAAAACCAAAATAAAAATAGCTACCTCTTAGAGTTGAGCTACAGAGCCCATCGTTTGGGAGGATTTGTTTCTTGAAAACCACTAATGTTTCAGGGAGTGAGAGCAAAACAAAAAAGAATTAAAATTTTTGTTGAATCACCCTAATATATATATATATATATATATATATATATATATATTAGACTGTTTCGAATTAGGGGACTATTTTTTTTTATGAACATTGAAAAATCGAAAGGGTATGTCAAAATATGGTAACAGTTAAATTTCGAGCTCTCAATATTGATGTTTAGAGGTGGCTATTGATAATTTTAGATTTTTCATTTAGTAACATGATGAAAAATGCATAACTTTTGAAAAAATCAAGATACAAAAAATCTCTTTCTAAACATTTTGCAGCAAATTTACTGATCTACAAAAAAGGTCTTTTATGATTTTTGCATAAATTCAACCATTCACAAGATATCCGACGTCAAACTTTGATACAATTCAAAGAACTTGTTTTTGTTCGTTCTGAATTTTATACCATGTCAACTAATAAGAATTCAGAAATTCTCAATACAGTTTTCTGTAGGAAATTGAATGATCTACAAAAAAGGCTTATCATTTTTCGATATATCCATCTGTTCAAAAGTTATTAGAGCTCGAAGTAAAGTTGGAGATCATTTTACTTTTTTGGCAAACCTATCAGATTTATCACAAAATGTTCTGAGGTCTTGTCTGTTAACAATTTTATTTTCTAGAAATTATTATCAGTCAAGTTTTTTCATATTCCGCATTGTTGTCCAGTTATTCCTATTTTAATGTCGAGCTCTTGAAATCAATCAGAACCACTTTTTTACGAGCATCCAATTTCCTACAAAAAACTATATTGAAAATTTCTGAATTCTTATTAGTTGACATGCTATAAAATTCAGAACGAACAAAAACAAGTTCTTTGAATTGTATCAAAGTTTGACGTCGGATATCTTGTGAATGGTTGAATTTATGCAAAAATCATAAAAGACCTTTTTTGTAGATCAGTAAATTTGCTGCAAAATGTTTAGAAAGAGATTTTTTGTATCTTGATTTTTTCAAAAGTTATGCATTTTTCATCATGTTACTAAATGAAAAATCTAAAATTATCAATAGCCACCTCTAAACATCAATATCGAGGTCTCAAAATTTAACTGTTGCCATATTTTGAGATACCCTTTCGATTTTTTAATGTTCATCAAAAAAAAAAAAATAATTTGAAACAGCCTAATATATATATATATATATATATATATATATATATATATATATATATATATATATATATATATATATATATATATATATCGTAACGAATGTGAAACTGATGTTTTAAAATATTTGAATAACTAGAAAACAAATGCCTCTTTCTCTTGTTTTATAGATGCGCGACTAGAGTCAGTCAGTCATATATTGACAACATAATAGCATACATCTGTATATCAATAAACTATATATCTTTTTGCCTTTCTTTTACTGCTGTTAATTGTGATGTTCTTATTTCTAATATGAGTGTTTTTATTGTAGTGCATAAGTAATATTAATAATAAGTTGAAATACTACAATTTGGTGTCAGAAGCTAGATATAATATTCGTATGTATAGTATGAATTTACATACTTAAAAAAATAGTATATTTTACACCTCGGGCAGGTAAGTAAAAAATGTCTCAGATCTCATGTAATTGTTGGCCGAGGTGAAGCCGAGGTCAACAAACATGTGATCTGAAGCTTTCTTGTTTACTGCTCAAGGAGTCAATTCTATTTTTCTCCTCGACGGATGCAGAAAGCGTCAACTTCGTTTCGCACAGTGGGAAAAAAATTGACGCTTTTCGCCCGGAGGGGAGAATAAATATATCTGTCAAAATATTGCGACGCGACGGGAAAAGCGCAGATTAAAAAGAAAACGATCGTGATTCTTTTGATGTTACTAAAGATGCAGATAATAATAAATTAAAAAAAAAAAAACAAATTCAGTGATCAATTAAACAAGTTCAGTGAAAAAATTTTTATTAATTTGTACTTAAGTGCGTGTGTAAATTCAAATAAATTTAATGATGAATTAAATAAGTTTTGTGAATATTAAAATGCGTGTAGTAATATGAATAAATTCAGTGATGAATTAAATAAGTTTTGTGAATATGTTTTATAATTTAGATTTCAGATGTGTGTAATAATTTAAATGAATTCAGTATTAAATAATTAAGTTTTGTAAAAATATTTTTCTTAATCGATGTCAAAGTGCGTATTTGAATTTATTCGTGTGATATACTATTTATATAAAAAAAAAAAGAAAGTTTGTGACTAATAAATTATTGTTGGGAAAATATTTCTATAAATTTGTGTTGAAGTGCGAATATGAATAATTACGTGTGATAAAAGTATAAAATAATAGTGATCGAAACATGAAATGCCGGATAATCTCATTATTTAGAAAAAAAAAAAAAAAGTGAAGCCGGAAGAATATTTTCTTAGCATCGATTGAGAATTTGGAGTTGAACTTATGGACAACTTAAAATTCGGGAAGGATTATTTGGTGATGTATCATTATTTAATATCAATAATAGTTCAGTAAAATTAAAAATAAGAGAAACATCATTTTATCAAACACAAATTAACTAAAAATATCGTGATATCCAACAGCTCTTTTGTTTTACAATTGATTAACGTGATTAATAAACCGGGTATATTTAATGATTTTGTGTTGAATAACGATAACTAAAAAAATTTTGTATAAATAGTCTTTTTCGAAAATTTTTATCTGGGCTATATAATACCTTAAGTATTTATTGAGTCAATGAATAGAGTTCTAAACGGTTAAATGGAAAATTTTGTAAAACTGCTGAGACTACTATCATGATTTGAATTAAAAAAAAAAAGTCAATATTAACGAAAATAATTAATAATTTTGTTAACTTCAATCCAATTGGGAAGGTCCTTATAAAATTGAATATAAATTAAATAACATAGTTTACAGAATTGAGAAAATACCAAATGGAAAATATAAAATCGTTCATGTTAATCGTCTTGCACCATATTGTGATCAATAAGAAAAATAAAAGAGAAGTGCGACTGGGGCCCTAACGATCTCAGCGTAGACGTTGTAAAGGGTTCCCTGGATTCTGTAGTCAATTGGTAAGACTAGGATATCTCTTTCAAACTGATAGAATTAAAAGATTTATCTGGACGACTTACTAAAGACTGGTATGGTCCGTAAAAAGAAGTCTGGCAGTGGAACCTAAATGACAACACTGTAGATGTCATTGGAGGGTTCCCGAGATACTGAAAGAGGTCTGGTTGGGGCTTTGAGCGAACTCGGTGGTAACGCTATTTGGGAATTCCCAGGATTCTACTAGGACTGGGAATGTTCTGGGTTCGATTATTAATTTAAGAGAAGTCTGACTGAGGGCCCTGAACGATTGGTCGTTGCAGGTGGTTCCCGGGATTCCTGGGCCTTTGATGAGAGACTGGATATTTCTTTTGGTTTAAGTGAGCTCAGCTCAAATCAAAAGTTTGAATTCTTAGGACTTGTCATTGGTCAACAGTATTCTGACTGGAGCTTTGGGATCCATCCGTAGTTGACTTCATCAGCATTCCTCTTTTGTTGATGGCCACGACTTCTGAGAAATACATGGATACCCTGGAGAGTTTCCAAGGAGCTTACTTTAATGGAAAAATTAAAAGAAATTAATTAATTGGAGAGAAATTAATTGAAATTTGTTGCAACCAATTTTATTATCACGATGAAATATGTTTAAATATAAGATTTAATAAAATTTTAGAGATACTCGTTTTGTTTTCTGTACTATGTGCAGATAATAATTTCAATTTCATTGGGGAAGGAGAGAGGGAGTCTATTCCTAATCCTTCAAGGAGGAGAGGAAGGAGTTTCTGTTCCCATCCTGTACCTGTTCCCATTCCCATGGAAGATCTATTATTCAAGAGGAGGCTTACAATTTTTAATTTTATTATTTTGATTCGTTGAATAGTAAAATAAAGTCACACATATCGATTATTTTCTTAGCAGAATATTTTCTATTTTTTTTATCAATTCTTAGCCCAATTAAATTGTAAGGGTCTGCCCTGGCTTCCTCGTACCAGGAGGTTCGGACAGCCCTTCTGAAAATGCTCGTGTGGACGTTGAGCACCGGGTTCGAAAATGCCTGATATAGCCGAGTACGCGGCTCGATTTGGGATAGTGGAAATAGGTTGGAAAAAAATTAGATATAAATATAAATATAAATAGAATTATTTTATTACAATTAATTGTTTATCTATTTAATAATAAATAATTGAAGTTAAAAGGTTTTTTTTGAAAAATAATTTGTAAATTAAATAATTACCGAAACTGGACAGAATTCCACTGCGCATACGCGACACTCTTTCGTCGTGTGCCTGATGATTTTTACTCGGATGCACGCGATACCGAAATTCAAATTTTATATTATTTTATTTTATTTTCAAGAATTTGAATTTATAATTATGAATGACGGCGGTAAATTTAATTAGAATGATTCGTACAGTAAAAAGTACTGACGATGAATGAAAGTTCTGCATGCACAGCGAATAAATAAATCAATTAAAATCAATTAAAATATAGATGAATAAATTAAGTTAATAAAAGACGATAAAATTTCTTGGGAAACTACCCTCTCGTGTTTGACAAATTTTGTAGAACATAAATATAACCTCTATAAACTAGCTAAACTAACGATAACTATATCTCTCTTTGCCTTTCTTTTACTGCTGTTAATTGTGATGTTCTTATTTCTAATATAAGTGTTATTATTGTAGTGCATAAGTAATATTAATTATAAGTTGAAATACTACAATATATATATATGTGTGTGTGTGTGTGTGTGTGTGTGTGTGTGTGTGTGTGTGTGTGTGTGTGTGTGTGTGTGTGTGTGTGTGTGTGTGTGTGTGTGTGTGTGTGTGTGTATCTATGTAGGTGAAGAGGGGGCAAAAGGGGATAGGGTAGGTAAAACGGGGTACCCCCAAAATTTTATAAAAAAAAATTTTATTTTTTAAATACTCCAAAATCATTTTTGTAATCATAATTGAGTATAATTTGAATATTTTTTGTTCAACTTTTTCAAAAATCGAGTTTCAGTCAAAAAATGTTGATGGCTTTTGATTTACGATAAAAACCAGTAAAAAGTTTTTTTTTTTCGCTTTAGCATCCAGTAATTCTGTATAATGTTATGTTTCTGTATGTGAATTGCTTACAAAAAAATTGAATTTCGATCAATTTTATTTAATATGCAGAAATTTCGTTTTTTTGTTTCTTTTAGGGAATACTCTATTTTGCCGCCAAAGTGAAAATTTTTTGTTTCAACAGCAACTGAAATTTTTGTTTATTTACTTCACATATCATTAAAAACAAAAAGATGTTTTGTTTATTTACTTCACATATCATTAAAAACAAAAAGATGTAGCGTATTTAAGTCCTCGGAACCACAGTATTTTCTTAACTACCCCGCTTTGCCCCCCCCCCTCTTCCCCTACATAATTAAATATTTATAGATTTCATTTCCTTGAAGTCTGATCAGATCTAATTATTTATAGACTAATATATAATTAGACCTGATCATATATAGGCTTATACATGATCATACCTAGCTTTTATCAGCCAGGTCCGAAAAGATCTAATTATATATAGGTTCATATTTGATTATATATATAATTCCATTCATGATTAAGTATAATCATATATAATTTGATTTATGATTATATGTAATTATACATGATCTCATATATAATCATATATACTCATATATGATCAGATAAAATCATTTTTTATTGGGAAGCGCTAGTTTTTAGAAACGTCTACCTAATAGCTGTTTTGAGATTACCACACGATCAATTTAACGTTTATCCATAGATTATTTCTTACAACACCTCTAGAATATTCACGTCAAATTTCTTAAACTTTCAAACATCAACATCTGTCTACAATGCAGTTTAAAAAAAAATTTTAGTGGAACTAAAAATCTCCTTTATTCGATCAGTTTCAACTTCTACCGAACAAAAACCTGAGTTTCTTCGATAGCAATATAAAAAAATGTATAAACCTTTTTGCCCAGATTTTCATCAATTCGGAAAAATCTTTTTCATTTTATCTTTTTAATTCAAAATTATATTTTTAATCTAAAACTAACATTTGTGTGCTCTCGAATACGGTATATAATGTAATTTTGAATCTTTCTTCTAAAATGAAAATTTTTCAATGATCTGAATAGATGCATAATCGTTGTTATAATTTAAAAAAGATAAAATCTATTTTTATTAAAAGATAGCATCCATTCTTATCCAAATACAACAACGGGTACTAATCTATTTGCAATGCTGAAATATATAAGTAATCATTTAAAATAAATCATTAGAATTCTTAAGTTTACGGATAGGAAAAAAAAAAAAAAATTTTCATGATATGTCTTAAAAGAAAAATGAAATAAAAACTATTGCATATTCATCTTAAGTAGTAGAGTATAGCTATATCTATGTAAGCATTGTAATTTAGATTATATATGTATTCTTGTGACGGGATGAATCTCAATAACCTAAAGAAAAGGAGGAAAAAGTTGTTGTGGAGATGGCAGAACAAATACTGTGTCCTATAATAAACTCATTCTCTTCACTTTCACTCGCGCAGTACTCTTCTCTTATTTCATAAGCCAAGTTAATACTTCAAGTATATTGAACTCTTTTATATCAAAATGATAATTTTGAGTGCTACGTATATATTCTTCAATATTTTTACTATGGTGACAGGGAGTAACAAATCATTCGTAAGTATCTACAATTGTCTACATTAGGGTTAATAACAGTGGGATAGCACTTTCAAAGAGAAAAATGTCTTGTAATATCCTTCATAAGAACCGATTTAAAATTCAATTATTGTTTATCATTAGTATTCATAATCGTAATGATTGTTCGCATATAATCATTTCTAATCATCAAAAGACTGTTCATGATTTTACGGCTAAAAACGATGAATGACGATTAAAATTTCTAATTATCACGAACCGTTTTTAATCTTCATGTTGGACCGAAAATTGTAATATTATTTTACGGTTGAACAAAATTGATGGTGATTAAAAATTTCAAATCGTCATGAATCATTTTTAATCTTTATACTAGACCAGATAAGAAATTATAATATTATTTTATGATTAAACACGATTCATGACGATTTAAAATGATTAAAAATTTAATTGTTTTTAATCTTCTTTAATTATCAATTGTCGATTCATGATGATTTCAAACAATTACAATATTTTTTATTACGTCATTAATCGTATTTCTTAATCAGGGATATTCGAAATCTCCAACCACAAAAATGTCAATATTTTTGAGCTAAAAAAATTTAAAAAATGTATCGATTAACTTAATGTCATCGAAAAACGGTCGACGCTGCTAAATAAATGATAGATTTTTCGTTGTTATCAAGTGTTAGAAATCAGTATTATGTATGCCTGAATCAAAAATTCATTTTCGTTTGAATCCGCAAAGAAAACATTGATCTGGTGTTACCCTCATTGAATTGTTTCCTTTCCCAACAATTCGTTTAGTCTTCATTCAGCCTTCAACATTTCTCATAGATTCATTGCATTCACACTTTAAATCTCAATGCTAAAGTGATAATGCACGTAAAAAATTAATGGAGAACTTGAACTTAAAAATATTCGGGCTTAATTTTTCATCTCTTCGAATATAAGAATCTAAGTGGTACTCAAAATAATGAGAACGAATGAAATTATCAATATTCGAATTATATTGCATGACATATAATAATATAAGATGATTTTACACTTGTGTAAAATTGACTGTCGAAGCCGAAGGCAAGGACTGAATTTACCAAAAGTCTAAAATCATATTTTATCCGGTGACACGTACTATATTTTCCTTATAACTTGCATTGATACTAAGAGTTTTAATGTCTGGAGCTTGTCAAAACAACATAATTTCTGACTGATAGTGCGGCAAAAAAATAATACTGTAATTTAAATCGAGGTATCTATTGAAACCATCCACGAACGGATTTTTGACCGTAATTGGAGCAACGAACACGTTGAATAAATGTATTTCTCCAAGGTCAATTTTTCCGTATCTATAAGCCACGAATATCCGGGACTGCAAGCAATGGATATTCGAAACGAGAAGTAAAGTTTGTCTAAAGTCTCCGGGACTATAAGCTACGAATATCCGAGACTACATACAAAATATCCGAAGTTGTACCAAACTGCATGTGCAGTTTAGAACAATTAGCCTGCCATAATTTAAGCTCATAGTAACGAAACTAAAAGATGTTAGTCGATATACTCAATGTTTCAACTATTTAATAAATATATTTTTTATTAAGCATGCGAAAAATTTTATTTTTCACTACTCAATCCCGTACACACATTGACGTAAATTTGACGTCAAAATGACGTTATACTATGCCATCATTTACCCTGATGAGAAAATACGATTAATTACTAATAAAAATGTTTTAATCGTTTTGAATTGTCATGAATCGTCAATTGAAGATTAAAGAGGATTACAAACGATTAAATTTTTATTCGTTTAAAATCGTCATGAATCGTTTTTAACCTTGATGTGGAACCAAAAATCGTAAAATAATATTGCAGTTTCTAATCCTGTATAAATTAAAAAAACGATTCATAATGATTAAAAATTTGAATGGTCATTAATCGTTTTGAATCAATTTGACAATTATAGACGATTAAATGTGGAAAACCATGATAATTATGAGTATTAAAGACGATAAATGATGATTAAATTTTTATTTGTTTTTAATAGACCCAAATCGTATTTTCAATCAGAGGACGTAAGATATAAATCACGAATAAGTTAGGTGTGACTTGTTATTTCGTACTATTTTTTGTAAGATTAATGAGGTAAGTGTGATAGGATATAGGCGATGTCAAAACTATCAGCTCGGTAGGAATGTTTGAAAAAAATCAAATTTCAATATTCAATTTTTGATTTAATTATTACCGGATGAACGCATTACAAATTTAGAAACAAGGTAACATAAGATGATGAAAAAATCCTGGGCATCTGCTGGTTCAAACACGGCTCCTCTTCGCCTCAGGCAGTTCTAAACGCTGCTCACTGGTCCACATCACGAAAGTTCGAGCCTAGTGCTTAACTTATATATTAAGAGTGAAATGCCGAAAAAGACGGAGTTCTTACGCATTTGTAGTGGATTTTCATAAAATTTAAAAAAACTCGATGAACTTATATGAAATTTTATACATATCATTATATACATCGTTTATTTATAGTTATGCGAAATTTTATTTAATTCAAGAAAAAGAATTGCTTTTAATAGATTTTCTAAAATTCTGTAATACTTTGTAAAATTTCTAGTGATTTGTTTTTTGCCGTAATGGAAAATTTACGAAATTTTGTAAAATTTTGCAAAATATTAAATAATTTTACAAAATTTTATGAAATTTCGTCGATTCGAAAAATTGCGATACTCAACTTTATAATGTTCATGTTAAAAGCATTGAAACTTTCGCAACATTTTCTTTGTCATCCTAGATGATGTTTTTGATTTTACATTTAAAAAAATAAAGATAATTGTTTTTGCTTACGCTTATGATAATCTAAAATCCGGATAGCCAATTTTCGAGTCTATTGATTACTGTGGCCCTAAAAATGTTTGACGTTTACTTGTTATTTACACACTTCTGAAAATTTATTCTATGATTGTTTTATTTTTATAAATTGATGATAAAAAACTATGACTCGAAAATTACATCAGTATTGCGTAGAATACTGACTTGCCACTGATATGAAGTGATGATTTCAGAGTGACATCCATATTACGTATAACCGTGACTTTTTGGGGAAAAAATCAGCATGCATGATTCAGACAAGACCAAGCATGGCCAAACATAGATCACGCGTGATGAGGAATGAATTTTAACACATGATTCATGCAAAGTCATGCGTGAGCATTCATGATCATACAAGAGCATTTATGATTCATGGAAAATCATGCACGGTCATACCTAGCGATGCATGATTTATAGAAAGTTATGCCTGATCATGCTTGACCATGTGTGAAGGGCAATTAACGTACATACATGAACCTGTATGACTCAGTATGATTTTACATAAGCATACATGATCATACCTGATCTCGCAGGGCCATACTCAATCACGTATAATCATGAACGATAATGATTAGCGGGAAAAAAATACTTATACATGACTGTGTATGGTTTTGCATAATCGCATATGAACATGCATGATTCATATAAAATTATGTTTGATCACGCATGATTCAAGCAAAGCCATATCCAAGCATGCATGGCTGGAAAAGAATGGTCGTCTATGAACATGCACACAGAAAAAAAGGTTGAACTGTCCCAAGATAATTTTATTGTTCTTAAACTAAGTAGTTGCGTTTTTTTTATTCAAGAACTTTTTCCTCGACATTTTCTTCTGATAAAATATTTGTTTATAACCAAGTAAACAAAACTATCAAAACAAGATGCTTTTCTGGCTTAGTTGGTGAGCATAGTAAATTGTCACGATATACAGGGAAAAAAATTTTCTGATCAAGCCTTATATGACCTGATATGGCCATATATAATTTTTGATATAGTCTGATATGAAAATTGGCCATATCAAGCCATATCAACTTGATATATCGATATCTGATTTGATATGTTTCGATCTGACTTTCTATGCTTGTATATAATTTTTTTTCTCCCCTCCGGGCGAAAAGCATCAACTTTTTTCCCGCTGTATGAAACGAAGTTGACGCTTTCCGCTTCCGTCGAGAAGAAAAATAGTATTGACACCTTGGGCAGTAAATAAGAAAGCCTCAGATCACATGTTTGTTGACCTTGGCTTCGCCTCGGCCAACAATTACATGAGATCTGAGACATTTCTTACTTTCCTGCCGAGGTATAAAATATACTATTTTATATGTCTTGATATGACCTGATATAACCTGATAAGGGTATATATATTTTAATATGCTTGTAAAAAAAAATCTTGATCAGTTTTGATATGGCTTGATATGCCCTGATATGGGTACATATACTAATTTTTTCGAGTTTTCCTTACACATACATTTGGTAAAGTCATTTAGAAGTGGCCAAATAATGTAACATTTTTCAGAAAAACCGAGTTTATAATGATTCAAAAACTCTTATGAAATCTGTAAAATATTGAAATTTACCGCATTTATAAATATTATAACGTATATACAAACTTTGTTGAAAAATTTTTCCAATAAGCTAACAAGACTAATTTTGAAATATCTGAGAGAATTTCAAATTTTTGTAATGGATTTAAATATAAAAAACTGAGATTTTAAGTTGAAAAAGTTTACTTAAGTTTAAAAATCTTTAACTTCTTTTCTTTTTTTTTTTTCATCAAAAGAAGTAGTTCTTACCCCGTTAATGGTGACTATACCGTTAATGGTCCCGTTACTCTATAAACAATAACATAATTGAATATAATACAAATAACCGAACCAATTATTTATCTGATGTCTTTAATTTTCTTAGGTTCAATTTTATCCAAATAAAATATATAATAACATATAATAAAGTTAGTGATTTGGCAGAGTGATTAAAATATCAGACTTTGAAACAGAAGTACTCGGGTTCAAGCCCACGACCCGGCAAGATTTTTTTTTCTTTTCGTGACAATTATTGCATATACAACTTTACAAAATTATATACAATTTGATAAAATTATCTATAAAAATAGTTCCCGACATAACAATGTCAATCTCACCATATATAGTCTGATATGTCCATATCAGAACATATCAAATCTTATATGTACATATATTGTCTGATATGGCCAATTTCCATATCAGGCCGGATATGAACCGCCCATATCAGAAAATTTTTTCACGGGTATATATAAACATCTCAAACCAAGAACGTTTTTTGCGTGGCAGAAGAATATTTACTTTCAGTTTGAGAAAACTACATTATCGACTGAAGACAACGGTCTATGGGAATGAAAAATTTTAATTTTGATGTAAGTAAACTATATTCTTAATTTAATAAAATAACTTTTCTTGAATCATGTAAATATTTACTTGACCGAAGACATAAAATTCTTCAATTTAATACAATATCTTTTTAAAAAAACATAATTACTTTCTTTATAAAAGAAATAATATTTTGAATTGATGATATCACAATATGGCAGTAAAGGGGATGAGGGATAAACTTTCTCGGTTTATGAACAAATTGAGAAAAATAAATGGTTTGCTCATTGTAAGAATCGAACCCAGATCAATTCGGCATCACGCGAGAGCATTACCAGTTATGGTATCCAATCATATCCCGAAAGTTCGTTTACTTTACCCATATCAATTAAGCACACTGTACCATGGAGAGTCTACACCACCGCCACTTTACTATAGTATAGTTACCTTTTCCAAGAGAATTTTTGCGTTGAGCTGTGAGCGCAGTTTCTGTTGATTCGATTGTCTATGATCACTAGCCCCAACACAACAAAATACTTAAATCGAGATATTTCTTACTATTGAGTTGAGTTGAGTACTTTAAATTTTTGACTAGAATCACAGATCATCTCGCTTCAAAATTAATTCTTCTTAAAGAAAAAATATTTTACTCTTCGAGCAATTGGTTATACTTCGGGGTAACATATTTACTTTTCTCAATTTAACAAAATATTTCCTAATTTAAGAAACATATATGATATCGGCTAAATAAAAAAAAATCTCATGCCAAGATGACTAAATTTAAGAAAATTTTGTTCTTGAACTACGATATTTTTCGTTTTCATTCAAAATTACAAAAAATATTCTTGTGGCAAGAAACAATTTCTCGCACCAAGATATCCTTTTTTTTCTGTGTATGATTGAATTCGACTTTGCAATACCTTCGCGGTTTTTAGAATGCCAAAAAAATATTATAAATATTCGGCATTTATGAACATGCCTTGAATTTAGCGTTATAATTTTGTATTATCATGGTTATATTGGCCAATTTTTTCACTATAGTTGTGCAGTACATTTACTGTAGTCGAATAGTAAAGTAACTAGAAAACTACAGTAAAATTACTATAAAAATGCAGAGCTTTTACCGAAAAAATGTTAGAAATAAGCTGCAATAATACGATGATTTTATAATACTGAAATCGTGTTTTTTTTGCTAAGAATACCGTAACTATACTGTAAGTTTGCCAGATTTATGCTGATATAATCGAAAATTGTAAAAAAATTTGGTTTTATTTTTTATTCGCTCCTGCATTTAAAATCGGTTATTACCTTGTGGGAAAGGTCTTATAAATTCTGATCAAAAATTGAAAAATTTCTATCAGAACCAATAAGATTCGAAAATGTCTATGAGTTGTGAAAAAATTTTTCGTCAACCTTTTTTATGAGACTTTATAAGTTATAGATATTAATATTTTTGTATGATGCATTATATATGTCTATGAAAATAAATAAGATTTCTTAAACAATGTGATTCTATGAGCAAAATACTGTCGAAAATTTATGATAATGAATAAGTGTTATTACTTTTACATATTTGTATAAGTTTATCCTAATGTATTTTCAATAAGAATCAATCCAGTAAGTTCTTCTGCTAAAATATTTATAAATTCTTAATAAGAAAATTTTTTTTGTCGAAATTTACAGAATCTATTAGTTTCAATAAGATTTATCCTTCGGAACAAACATTTTCGAACATCATAAAATATTAATAATATTTTATGAGAAAATCCGAAACCTATTTATCTTTTAGTATTTTTATGAGACTAAATGACAAATGTCATGGACAAATGTAGATGCTTTTCTGATAAAAATTTTATGAGATTTTGTTAGAAAACTCTGATTTAATAAACTGAGGAAAAGTGAAAAGTCTTGAATCGACTAAAAGAATGATATGACATTACTATTTCATTTTTGGAGTTTTACGCAATTTTTTGAGAAACATCATTTATGATTTTCTTGTAGAAACGACTTCATAAATTTTTATTTAATTTTTTGAAAATTTCAAGACCGACGAAGGATTTACTTTATCAAATACTTGATTTCTCTTATGATTCATATAAGACTTAATGTAAAGTTATTACTGAATTCACTTATAAAATCTTAAAAATATTAATATGTAATGGAATATGATTAAGTATTTATGCGGCTTGCGACGCAATCTTAACATAGTTATTTAAAAATTAATGTGTAATGCCTATCAAATTTCCCGCAACTATTTTACACACTAACTCTCGGAACTATCTCAATTAATTTAGTATTGGATATTAACAACAGAGCTTCACGCTGTGAGTAAGCGAGACAGCCCGGGAAAAAAAAATTATGTATAATAAGATATCATCATAAATAATTATATAAAATTATATATAATTTTATATCATTTTGTGTAATTATATATAATTATATAAATTTATATATAGTCTTATATAACTATATATAATTATATAAATTTTTCCAATTTCATTATACATAAATATATATACTCATATATTTATATATAAATTTTTGTATAATATACATAATTATGTTATTTTATGTATAATCATCAGGGTGGCGCAAAAAAACCGACTTTTTTTTTCGAGTCTCATATGAAAATTTTTTAGTTCACGATGTTTTGAAAAGTCTCTTCAAAAATCAGCTCGATAAAAAATTTTCAAAAGGTCACTCACGAATTTTGAAAATATCAAAAATGATCGAAATTCGACTTTTTTATTGCAAATTTTTTTTTTTCTCATGGCAGCAATAGTTTATATTCGTGTAATCATGACTACGTTGAAAATTTAAGCCCAAAATCAAAATTTTTAAACCTCGCTCAAAAATTTTGAATGTTTCCGAGTGCCGCTTTTGAACGTTTTTGAGCGACCCTTAAATATTAATAATAAAGCTTCTCGTTTTTTTCACTATCAATCACAGTAAACGAAAATATAACCCATGAAATAGAAATAATAAGTTATTTACATACTTTTTTATTTTTTAATTCAATTTGTAGGTTTTTTCGCTGATTCAAAACTTACCAAATTTTATTGTTCAAGACTGTTCTGTATATTTTTGGTTATGCAAAAGTTATATTTGACTGAAATGACATGTTACGTCCATTTACGGACCTGATGTTATATTTATTTTAGTCCAAGCCAACGGCTTATAGACTGGGAATCTGCGAGGATGTTGTCTGGGTTGATGATTGATAAAACTTAGATTACAATTAATTATCTATATTGAGACCCAAAAATATAATTTTACAAATACAAAATTTTACAAATAAAAATTCTAACGCTATAACTTAAAGTATCCTATAAAAATACTATGTGGCTAACGACCGACACTAGAGTTTATGAATCTGAATTTATATATGAAGTAGTTACCATGAGAGTAATTTCAATAACCGATTGAATATAAAATAATTTGACATATAATTATATATAAAGTAACTTAAAATTTACAGTACCTGAGATTGTAACGCTTAGATCGGTTTATTACACTGAATTGACTGGATAGAGATTACAAAACAAAAGAAAAAAAAAATAAATAAATAAATAAATAAATCCTCGCGAAATTCTGATGAGTTTGAATACTTGCACAATAATTGAATGGACTTGAGTGTGTGGACACTTGCGAAATATTTGAATAAATTTTCAGTGTGAAGACACTTGAAATAAAATATTTGAATTGATTTTCAGTGTGAGGACACTCGAAAATAAAAAAAAAATAATATAGTCGAACTAATTTTCAGTGTGACGACACTCGAAAATAAAAAGGAAACTAGTGCTGAACTAGTACGGAAAAAAGTGTGAGAACACTTGTATTTCCTTTCCTTAATCAACCGGAACTAAACTGGACTGAGCCGAACTGCAACCTATTTTTTTTTCGACGACACTTTTATAATCTCTTATCAGGTCTACTCAAAGTACTGTTTTGGGGGAAAACTGCGTCCAATCGGAGCACAGTTCCTATGGGACCTTCTCCTTTCGCTATGATTTTCACCTTAGGAAGGCGGGAAGGCCCCTATGTGGACCTATGTGCGTGCGCACTCACACATACACCCACATGTACAATATTTTACTTATAGAAATATAAAAATTTAAATGTTTAAATTTATTTATACTTATTGTTTAAATTTATTTATAATATTATTCAAATTTATTTATAATAATATTATTTGAATCATTTATAACAATATTATTTAAATTCATTTATAATAATATTACTTAATTATTCATAACAATATTACTTAATTTTATCTATAATAATATTATTTAAACTTGTTTATAAATTTATTTAATGTTATAATTTGTTAGCTAGAATCCTGATTTGAATTTAAGATAGGTGGCTAACAGCCGACTCTATTAAAAAGTAAAAGTTATATTTTCTATCTTAAATTCTAATTTACTCATGACGTTTTTGTATGAATTCTTAATTATATTTTTAATTATTCTTTCAATTGAAGTTTTTATTCTTTTATTTATTTTAAAAGTCTATGTTTTAGAAATTATTATTGAATTATTAATTATTCTTGTGGTTAGAGTTGATGAGTTATATATTTGAATTTAGAGATTATTAATTTTTCTTGTAGTATATATTTGAATTTAGAGAGTATTAATTTTTCTTGTATTATATATTTGAATTTCGTTTTTAAAATTTATTTATTGGATTGCTATTTATTATTTGGATATTTTCCTATTTTATTTGTACTTTTAAATTGTTTGTTTAAATATTTTTTTCATTTGTTTTAAATTTTTAAGTTTCAGTTAATGACCATTTCGTCATTAAAATTAGAGTTTGCTATTTGTTTTGTGATGCCACGATGTCTCGACAAAGTGCACTTAACGAGAAAGTAAGGGATTAAGATTATTTTATTTTTAGCTCAAAATTTATGTTCCACGTACACTTTTTGTTGACGAATATTTTTGTTTTCTACAAAAAGTGTTTCCAGATGGCCTTTGGGCCTTTACAATTGTCCGAGGGGTCATTAAGATTACGTTTAGGTGTTTGCTCTAGCATTTCAATAAAATGTCAAAGCAAACAAGTCTTAATCCCTTAAAAGCATTTTTTTTTTCAACTACGTCATGCCTTTTCAATAAAACTTATCAAAAAAAAAAAAAATATAAAAATAATGATAGAAAACTGAAATCTGGTCGTCGGCTCGATTTTCATTCAATAAAACAATTTTAGCAATAAAATATAACGTTCAGCATTTAGCTGGACGTAACACCCTCGCCGTTAGACGGAAGCACGAGCTGATTCAAAAAGAATCAAGCGAACGAGTGCGACGACAAAATTTTAGTTTTATGGTTACATATTTTAAACTGATTGGAGGTACTTAAGGTCAACTCTTTTTCAAACGAAGACTCTGGCAGCAGGTGTGACTTCATTGGTTGAGGATACTATTGGTGTGGCAGCTCTGGGTAGCAGTGGATATATCTCTGGAGCGGTTGGGGAGGGTGCTTCTCCCTTTCCGATGTCGTTGATTGGGTCCGTTTGGTTGATTTTTTCCTTGTTTCGTCTTTGCTTGCCCAGGTGTAACAACAAATGGGTCAATGAGTCCCAAACGGCTCCTATTAAACACAAGGACCAACCGTAGACTGTGTGTAGAGCATACCCATGAACGATGGTATCTGCAATTAGTTTAAGGACTCTGAAGCACATGACAATTCCAATGATTCCGGCACAATAAGTACCAAATCCGATGAACTTTCCCCAAGTCTTGGCCCATGCACTTTCTGCTAAATGCTCCAAGACTTCTTCGTTGAGTGTATTGATGATTGATGGGATTCCTCTGGAATGATTGGTGAACTGCTGGGCCATGGTTTCTATCACCACGTTCTGCTCCATGGTGAACATTATTCTGCCCCTCATCGCATCAAGATCCTCCTCGGAGTATATTCCTCCGGTAGCTAGGTTGGCTGGATTCTGATAATCCCAAGTCATCCTGGTGCTGGGTTTCAGCATTTTGGGAGGAAGAGTCTCAATTGGCTTTGGCATAAACTTATACCATGTGACACCAACCTTGAAAAACTGTAATAGTGGAGAATTACACGGGATTTCTGTGGCGTAATTAGTGATGATATGCGTTCGTGGGGTCAGAAATAGAGTCTGGTTTCCTCGCTGGATCGGCATCCGGTTATAACATCCTTCTTTATGTTGAATTTTGACTTCGACTGGTACACATTGGACTATATGCACTACTTCCCCGGCTACCACTGCCATGTATCCGGGTCCTTCCATGTACCTGAACGCGAACTCATCTGGTTGTGTTGAGGCGATGGAAAGAGTGTTCTTTAATACCTCCTTTTCTAATTTACATCGTTTCCTTAATACATCTAAATAGAGTGACTGGACCTGAGACCTCAAGTATCTTTCTACATAGATAAATTTCGCGTTTACATATAGGAACATATCTAAGTTATCAGGATTTGACCCGACTACATTATTCTTTTCCAAAGCTTGCAAATCTTTACTTTCTACAATGTATAATTTGGGATGCTCAGTTTTAATGAGTGATATCCCGCATGAAGTCTCAGTCCCAGTTGTACTCAACGAGAAACTGGTATCTCTTACATTCAGTGAGAATACCGTTTCCTTTTTTGTTTTTAATCTAGTGGCTGGGCCATTATACAAAATAGTGTAAGTATCCGGAATACAATACTTCTGAGGCAGCGTATGCCAGAAAGTATAACCATCTTCCGAGTCAATGCAAGACCCTTTTCTCAGTTTGCAATTGTATCCCGAAGGTAGATAAATCGTATCATCCCTGACCTTTACGCGAGTTAATCGTGATTTTATCGTGATTTTAGCCGTTCCTATTACGAATACGTCGTCCCAAGTGCCAAAAGGGTCACTGTAATGGGCATTAGTGCAGTCCGCGTCGTTATTTACACTTCCCGCAAATGTAAGGCTTCTAACCGTAGTGACATTTTGATTGATCCCGTCAATAAAAGTATTACCGATACGTAATGTACCGTGGTCATGCGCGACCTGGCACATTTCGTGACTTATCGGAAGGATATACTCGTTAACTCCTTGGTTTACTATCGAATTGTATGATTGCCAACCACAGTGTTGAATTACTCGATGTATTTCAATTTTGCACTGTATGATTGGGATATGTTCATACTCATTTAATTGTAGTAACGCGATGTCTGGTAACGCCATATCAATGTTTTCTTCCTCCAGGTCACATTCGTCGATGTCCACTAACGAAATAGTGGTTAGATTGAGGATCTTGCTACCACAATCATATCCTATGATTGCGTTGACTAATCCCCACTGGGATAAAAATAGCAAAATGATACAGGAAGCAGCCTCCATTCTGAAACTGAAAAGTTTTATTTAAGGTCTAAAGTCGGGATCCGGGTCCACGACGTTAGGCCCTTTTGATCTAGTAAGTTTAGAGATTGGAATAGACGTTTTCTTTAGCCGATTGGGGTGTACTATTTTAGATCGGTTTCCTATTCTGAGTTTAACATTCCCATTGGAAAAGATCTCCAAGACCTCATAAGGTCCATCATAATGGTCTCCAAACTTATGAGGTTTTGGCCCCTTTCTAAGAAACACGTTATCCCCAACCTCTACATCTAGAGGTTTTATTTTTCGGTCGTATATTTCTTTAGATTTCAATTTAGCATTTATTAGATTTTCGCGTGCTAACTGGCGAATCTGATTTAGACGCCTTACCAAGTTGATTATGTAATCATTATACGTAGGTAGACGATCTAAATCATGCAATGGCTCACTGGAGGGTACTCGAGCGGTTTTACCAAACACCAGCTCGAACGGAGTATAACGGGTCCCTTCATGGACACAGGTGTTATATGACAACGTTGCTAATTCCAACCAGTTATCCCATTCAGTCTCTTTAGTAATAAACTGTTTCAAATATTCTCCTAAAACATGGTGAGAACGTTCTAAAGAGCCATTTGACTGGGGTCGAAAGGCTGTGGTTTGAATCTTTTTGATTTTGAAACGCTTACAAATACGCTGCATGAAGCTGCTGATGAAATTGCGACCTTGATCTGTTAACAAAACCTTGGGGGCACCAAACGTACTAACGTACCGTTTGATAAATGCATCTGCAACTGTAATAGCCAACATATCTGGTAGAGGAATCGCGACACAAAACTTTGAAAGTTGGTCTTGTATCGTGAGGATGTATTCACTTCCTTCCTCGGTACGGGGTAAAGGACCTACGATGTCCATAGCTATTTTATCAAAAACTGTACCTGGAGTGTCAGTAATTAACATGGGTTGTCTGCTCCCAACCCTGACCAACTTTCGCAGTTGACACTCTAGGCATTGTTGGATACGTACTTGAATATCGCTTTTCAAATTTTCCCAGAAATAATGAGTACGGATCCGATTATATGTCTTCGAAACCCCTTTATGTCCTCCAATTGGAGACTTATGGGCTTCAAAGAAAATACGATCACGTTCTTCAGGGGGAACGTAACGAGTCGTACCGAGACATATTATAGCTTTGATTGGGCCATCACCATAAATGTCATGAATCAAAGAGAGGACGTTCTCCCAAGGAACGTTCTCGATGTAATCCGAATGTGCTATTGAAAATGTCTTAATGCTTTTATCTTTTAGTATACCTTTTAACTTAACTAGACATTTGGCCATATTTAATTTAATATTAGTGATTGATTCTCCGTGGCTACGGATAATCAAACCAAAATGGTTACTGCTGCCACGTTTGGTCCAGTGCACTTGACCAGTGTCTATGGACCCAACCTTTGGCAATTTATTTAACCTCTTCAGGGCTCGAGATCCTGTATCGCAAGGATCTCCAGCCCCTGTTAGAAAATAGACCAAATTGTCATTTCTATACTCGAATAAGTCTTTAACCTGAACTATATTTTGGTGGTCATTAGGTTTACCATCTTGGTTGGACTCTTCGGTAGATTCAGACTCGTCGGAGTCATCAGAATCGGAGTCGGATGATGATTCGTGATCCAATCGAGGTATTGGGTCCTCGAGACTCAATCCTTGCTCGTTTGGTGGTTTCCGAATCTTTGGTGGCCTGCCACGCTTTCTGACTATAGGAGGTGAACTCTGAGGAGAGAACGGGACCTCGTTATCTGGACTTACTGGAGGTGAACTCTGAGGAGAGAACGGGACCTCATTATCTGGACTTACTGGAGGTGAACTCTGAGGAGAGAACGGGACCTCATTATCTGGACTTACTGGAGGTGAACTCTGAGGAGAGAACGGGACCTCATTATCTGGACTTACTGGAGGTGAACTCTGAGGAGAGAACGGGACCTCATTATCTGGACTTACTGGAGGTGAACTCTGAGGAGAGAACGGGACCTCATTATCTGGACTTACTGGAGGTGAACTCTGAGGAGAGAACGGGACCTCGTTATTCAAATTCGACTGCTTTTCCCTTGCATTTGAGCCCGTGTCATAATATTGACAGCTTCAGGTGGGTTTCGAGAAAAAGCATCCGCATTTGTATTGACCTTACCTGGTTTATAAACCACGTTATAATCAAAGTCAGCTAGACGGAGACGCCACTTCAAAATTCTGGCGTTTCCATCTTTTGCGGATCGGAACCAAACCAAAGGCTGGTGATCGGTGACAACGGTAAATGACCTCATATAAACATATGGGCGAAATTGTTTTACCGCTTGTACGATCGCCAAAGCTTCTTTTTCGTAGGTATAATAATTTAATTCGGGCCCTCTCAGGACCCGAGAATAATACGCTACCGGACGGTCTTTACCGATTTCACCTTGTGATAATACCGCTCCGATCGCGTAGCCGGACGCATCGGTGGTAATGATAAAAGGTTTGTCGAAATCGGGGTATTGTAATACCGGGGCCGTACATAATTTTTCCTTTAATAATTCAAATGCGGTCTGAGCGGCCTCTGACCATTTGAATTCACTGTCCTTTTCCAGTAACTTAGTCAAAGGTTTCGCAATTTTCGAATAATTTTCGATAAATCTTCGATAATATCCGGTTAAACCCAAGAATTCACGAACGTTTCGTTGAGTTCTAAGTACTGGAAAGTCTCTTACTGCGCTTAATTTAGCAGGATCAGGTCTCAAACCTTCCCTACTGATAATGTGACCTAAATAGCTAACTTCTGGTCGAAGAAATGCACATTTGTCAGGCTGTAATTGGAGATTAGCCCGACGGAGTCTTATCATTAGCTGATCTATTTTATGTTCATGTTCCTTGAGATCTCGAGCGAAGACGATTATATCGTCCAGGTACACGAAAAGAGCTGTACCTTGTAACCCACTTAAAACAGAATCCATTAGTCGTTGAAAGGTCGCTGGAGCGTTTTTCAATCCAAAGGGCATTCGGAGGTATTCCCAATGTCCTTGAGGTGTGGAAAAAGCTGTTTTGCAACGATCTTTGGGGTCCATTTCAATTTGGTTATAGCCCGAGGCTAGGTCAAACACGGAAAAATACGATGAACCTCCTAACTGATCTAGAATATCAGTAATGTTTGGTAATGGGTATGCGTCAGTGATTGTCTCTTCATTCAGAAGTCTAAAATCTATGACCATACGCCAACGTTTATTACCTTGGGAGTCAGCTTTTTTTGGAACAATCCATTCAGGACTATTGTATGGGGATTCCAAGGGTGTTAAAACTCCTGTATTTAATCCCTCTTTTACTTGTCTATCTAATTCCTCTTTTAAAGCCTGAGGAATACGATATTGTTTAATAGTTATGGGTCGCTCGCTGTGCGTCGGAATCCGATGCCGATAATTTCCAGAGGAACTCAAGGGTTCCCCGGGTATGTAGAACCTATCAGCATATTTTCTTACCAAATTCTCGACGTGAACCGTTTCTTCGTCACTCAGGTAATTTAGCCTCAATAAAGGCTTGACCTTTTCGAATCTTTCGTGACTCGACTGATCAGCTGCAATGCTGAAAATGGGTTTCGTAATGCCAAACCTGGTGTGAGGATCATTAGACGGAAAATTTTGTATTTCTACTGTTTCTACTTCGCGGATGGCCACGGTGGGGATTTTCAGGGCCACTTCTTTTTCAGTAGTGTTATAAACCTGGAGGTAGACGCGGTTTTTATTACTGACCGAAACTAGGCAGTTACCGGCGAATACCCCCTTGCTTATTTTTAATTTAGGTATAAAGCCTTCACGGACCTCGGGATTCTGAACCTTCATGAAGAAGGTAGATTCGCTTCGAGGTGGAATAAACATCACCCCATCTTCGACTCTGTTCGCCTGTCGAAACGGGAACTTCTCGTCATTAATTTTTAATAGTTTATTTCTATAGTCAATTTTTGCCCCTTGGATCGCGAAGAACTGCGATCCCACTAGACCGGCATGAGGTATTACCATGTCGTCCGGAACTACATGACACACCGTCGTCTTACCAAAAAGCCTGAAGTTTATACTACCTAAAGTACTAATTGGGACGTTGGCTATTCCGTGTATCTCTATTATGTCATTATGATCTATTCTATTACTATTACTTATATATTTAGCCTTAATTAAATTAGGTGAAGCCCCGGAGTCCAGCATCATGACGACATCGTCTCCGTCTGATGTCTTACCCGCCACGGCGTACGGTAAATTATCCGTATCTAAATTGACCTCGACTTTATTTACTCGGAATCGTCCTCCGGGGACGGTTCTACCGAAAAATTTATTGTCTGCTGTGGACGATTGTTCTTCCCCGCATCCTGCGGAAAAGAAACATTACCGTTACCTCGGTTGTAACTCGCGGCTCGCTGGAGTGCTTGACACTCCTCGGTATTGTGTCCGCGTGTTTTATGATAATCGCAATATTTATTTGGAGTAGGGTATTGGATTGCGAGCTGGTTAATATTTGGATTAGGGAATCCGTTTGGGTTTTGGATAGGGAATTGATGGAAATTTTGGTACCGAAACTGATTACGATTAAGATTCTGATTAAAATTTTGATTGGAAAATCTTGGATTACTACTCTGGCTTGAAACTTGATTAAAATTTTGATATTGAGGTTGCTGAGTAAATTGGACGGGTACCATCCTTTTATTAGGGTTTATAGGGCAGTACCTTGCGGTATGTCCGTTATTCTCACACAGTTGGCATCGTACTCTTGCGTAAGGGTTTGTTGAAGTTACTGGATCATTTTGAGTGCAATTTCTGGCCGTGTGCCCTTTAGTAAAACAAATTTGACACATGGTTTCCGGGCAATCTCTAGCAAAATGTCCGGGTTGCTTGCAATTGTGACAATTGTTTGCTACGTTTGTCAAATAAAGAAGTTCATTTTGGTTTTGATTTTTATTATTAGTTTGAGGTTGTTTTTTGTTTGAGGATTTTTTTTTACTTCGTTTATCGGGATTATTAGGCGGGGAGGGATTAGTTGAAGAAATATCCGGTAGGGTGAAATTTACGGCTTTACTGTCCCCTCCTCTTTTTGCATCATCGTGTTTTATTTTCTTATCGTTATTATTATCGCGGCGTAATCCCTTGCGAGCATTTAATTTTTTTTCGATATTGATGGCTTTCGTTAAAGCCTCTTCCACGGTAGCACACGGGGACATGCGCTGATCTATCTCATTACTGAGGTTTTGCATGAAGCAATTAGCGACAGATGCTTCGGTTTTTGTCTTAAAATCATTCACGGCGTTTTGTTCTAACCCGGGATTGTCGGCCTTGTAGCACTCGACAATTTCGCGACCCTTTTTACGTAGTCTATTTACAAAATCGACCACCGATTCTCCCTCTTTTTGGTATATACGTCCAAGTTCACCTTGGAGTTGGAACAGAGATTTATTTGAAATGTATATTTTCTTTAAGGCAACCGTTAGAAGATCGAGGGTTGCTGGAATTGTGCCATTCAAGGAAGTCTTAACTTTACTTCCTAGCTTAATCCCATATATTAATTTGATGAGATTCCCTTCGGCCCCATTCGGCAAAACATCTTTTGCTTCTTTGCAGCAGTTTAAGAACTCGATGAGTTCATTGGGGTTACCTTCGAACTTGGGTACAAATGACACTGCGTCATTTAGAAAAATATTTTGATTAGCCGCTAAACTCATAGTGACGGGTTCTGGGATAATTTCTTGCTCTGCGGGCTCAAGGGGATCGTTCTCGAACTCAATCTGATTGACCTGGGCAACGGTTGGATTTATTTCTTCGAATGGTTGTACGATAAATTGCGGGATAACGAGGAAATCACGGACTGTGACAGCAGTTGAAGGAAGCTGTGTTGTCGGGGTAGCAGTTGTCGAACTGCCGGCTGCACTCCCGGAGGAAGAAGGGTCGTCTTCGTCCTCTGAAATTTCAGGGTCCTGAAAAGTCTGACCCAAACCTGAATCTTCCGGTGTTTTACTAAACTGAAATTTTCGAGGTTTCCGAGTCGGGAGAGGTAATCTTTCCGGAAAGGGTGCAGCCCCTTTGCCCCTCAGTGTATAGGGATTATTTAATTTATCATCGGACATAGATATATAAAAATAAAAAAAATTTTTGATTGTAAGTTTCTATTCTAGATTAATATAGTATTGGTTTTCACTTATAGGTACAGCTAAACCTAGCGGATCGGTTGTTGGGAATTTAATTCGCGGTACGAGAGTACCGGGTTTTACTTTCTCGTTACTGGTACTCAAAACTGCGATCAGTATTTTTCTTTTTATTTGACGATTGCCAATTATACGCGGTAAACTTTTCGCGTTTTTTTTTCGTATTTCTTTTAATTCATTTTCTAAATCCTTTCTAGCTTCCTCGAGAAGGTTATCGTGTTTTCTCCAGTATTGGATTCGACGTCCTGCTCGTTTACTCCTACCAGGCATAAGAAGGTGAAGTTACTAGGACGATTTTATTCGCCTAGTGAAAGATCAGAAAATTAGAAAATTAGAACGCTTCTTCGCGCGCCAATCGAGGAAAAAAAAACACAAAGAAAGCTGGAACGCTTCTTCGCGCGCCAGACTTGAAAATAGGGCTGAGGAACAGCTAGATAAAAGAGAGTTAGAACGCTTCTTCGCGCGCCAACTCGAAAATAAAAAAAAAAATTTTATTTTAGGATAGTTTATACCTGGTTTACCCAGACAAAATCACTCAGGTCCCTGTTCGAGCGCCAAAAATGTTACGTCCATTTACGGACCTGATGTTATATTTATTTTAGTCCAAGCCAACGGCTTATAGACTGGGAATCTGCGAGGATGTTGTCTGGGTTGATGATTGATAAAACTTAGATTACAATTAATTATCTATATTGAGACCCAAAAATATAATTTTACAAATACAAAATTTTACAAATAAAAATTCTAACGCTATAACTTAAAGTATCCTATAAAAATACTATGTGGCTAACGACCGACACTAGAGTTTATGAATCTGAATTTATATATGAAGTAGTTACCATGAGAGTAATTTCAATAACCGATTGAATATAAAATAATTTGACATATAATTATATATAAAGTAACTTAAAATTTACAGTACCTGAGATTGTAACGCTTAGATCGGTTTATTACACTGAATTGACTGGATAGAGATTACAAAACAAAAGAAAAAAAAAATAAATAAATAAATAAATAAATCCTCGCGAAATTCTGATGAGTTTGAATACTTGCACAATAATTGAATGGACTTGAGTGTGTGGACACTTGCGAAATATTTGAATAAATTTTCAGTGTGAAGACACTTGAAATAAAATATTTGAATTGATTTTCAGTGTGAGGACACTCGAAAATAAAAAAAAAATAATATAGTCGAACTAATTTTCAGTGTGAGGACACTCGAAAATAAAAAGGAAACTAGTGCTGAACTAGTACGGAAAAAAGTGTGAGAACACTTGTATTTCCTTTCCTTAATCAACCGGAACTAAACTGGACTGAGCCGAACTGCAACCTATTTTTTTTTCGACGACACTTTTATAATCTCTTATCAGGTCTACTCAAAGTACTGTTTTGGGGGAAAACTGCGTCCAATCGGAGCACAGTTCCTATGGGACCTTCCCCTTTCGCTATGATTTTCACCTTAGGAAGGCGGGAAGGGCATGCCCCTATGTGGACCTATGTGCGTGCGCACTCACACATACACCCACATGTACAATATTTTACTTATAGAAATATAAAAATTTAAATGTTTAAATTTATTTATACTTATTGTTTAAATTTATTTATAATATTATTCAAATTTATTTATAATAATATTATTTGAATCATTTATAACAATATTATTTAAATTCATTTATAATAATATTACTTAATTATTCATAACAATATTACTTAATTTTATCTATAATAATATTATTTAAACTTGTTTATAAATTTATTTAATGTTATAATTTGTTAGCTAGAATCCTGATTTGAATTTAAGATAGGTGGCTAACAGCCGACTCTATTAAAAAGTAAAAGTTATATTTTCTATCTTAAATTCTAATTTACTCATGACGTTTTTGTATGAATTCTTAATTATATTTTTAATTATTCTTTCAATTGAAGTTTTTATTCTTTTATTTATTTTAAAAGTCTATGTTTTAGAAATTATTATTGAATTATTAAATATTCTTGTGGTTAGAGTTGATGAGTTATATATTTGAATTTAGAGAGTATTAATTTTTCTTCTTATATATATTTGAATTTCGTTTTTAAAATTTATTTATTGGATTGCTATTTATTATTTGGATATTTTCCTATTTTATTTGTACTTTTAAATTGTTTGTTTAAATATTTTTTTCATTTGTTTTAAATTTTTAAGTTTCAGTTAATGACCATTTCGTCATTAAAATTAGAGTTTGCTATTTGTTTTGTGATGCCACGATGTCTCGACAAAGTGCACTTAACGAGAAAGTAAGGGATTAAGATTATTTTATTTTTAGCTCAAAATTTATGTTCCACGTACACTTTTTGTTGACAAATATTTTTGTTTTCTACAAAAAGTGTTTCCAGATGGCCTTTGGGCCTTTACAATTGTCCGAGGGGTCATTAAGATTACGTTTAGGTGTTTGCTCTAGCATTTCAATAAAATGTCAAAGCAAACAAGTCTTAATCCCTTAAAAGCATTTTTTTTTTCAACTACGTCATGCCTTTTCAATAAAACTTATCAAAAAAAAAAAAAATATAAAAATAATGATAGAAAACTGAAATCTGGTCGTCGGCTCGATTTTCATTCAATAAAACAATTTTAGCAATAAAATATAACGTTCAGCATTTAGCTGGACGTAACAGACAATAATTGAGTCATAAAAATATACAACAACTAATTCGAACTATTAGTTACGAATTGTCAGTTAATATTCAAAATTCTTGAGCGCCGGTTAAATATTTAAATCTGTGGCTGAAATTTTCAGCATGGTCATCAATTTATAAGTATAAACTGTTGCTGCTACGAGAAAGAAAAATTATAGAAATTAAAAATTTAAATTTCAATCATTTTTGATATTTTCAAAATTCGTGAGCGACCTCTTGAAAATTTTTTATCAAGCTAATTTTTGGTGAGACTTCTTAAAACATTGTAAGCCAACAAATTTTTATGCGAGATCGAAATAAAAAAATAGTCGGTTTTTTTGCGCCACCATAATATTTATGTATATATCTATATATATATATATATATATATTGTACTATGGTGAAAAATTCGGCATTGACTTGTGGTTTTAAATTATTTAAATATAAAAATAATTACCCGGTAAGTAAATTTTGGTGACATCTTTGATCACTATTCCGACTTCGACCGAGCAATTAATCTAACGCATGAATTGTGACGAGAGATCCGACTGAGACGCCGAACTGAACAGCCGCGTTTCGGTATTTTTGAACAATTCGACTTCGACCAAACGACCAATTTTGATCCCGACTATTGAACAATTCGGTTTACGCCGTTAAGAACAATCCGAGTTTGAACAACGAACAAGTAATTAACTATCATTAATATTTAATGATTTAATATCACGTATTTTTCTGGAAGTACATTACATTGTAATATTTTTAACAAATCATCTAAATGGCAATCTGCAATATTGAATTTTATTGCCCAAAGTCGGAGTTTGGTTATTGTATCAAGTCTTTTAATCGTATCCATTATTAAAATTGATTATTTACTAATACACTGAGATATTAACAGCATCATTACACAATTAATTTACACTTTATTATTTTTTCAACCGCTCATAATATTTATAAACATAATTTTCGTTCTTCTAATAGGTTCTTTACTATATACAATAAAATACACACATACTAGCGTACATGGATATTGGTTCAAGCAATATTTACGCATGAGTTGTAGGTGGCGCGATTTTTAGTTTTGCCTTGATATCGATAGCGAGGGCCTAGTTTGTAATCTAGGCGGCCCCCGATTATTTCTACGAGAAAACTATATACTATTTTTATTATTATTTTACATGTTACTGACAGTTTCATTGCAAGTAACAACTGTAATTCTTTGGTTATGTATTTGATTATATCTATTGACTGTAAAGTTTAGACCGGTATTAAGTACAAGAATTTAATATTTTGTTCAAAAAAAAATTATTAGTTAATGAAGTTTATCAATACCACGGTATCGACAAAACAATTTATGACATACCTTTTTAAAAATTAAGTTCTGTTATGTCCAATTAATTTTTTTTTTATTCTAATAATTATTTAAAATAATTATTACAGAGCTCTTCTTTTCAAAAGCGCGCGAAAACGCAGCGTCAGCTTTGTCCACCTTTTTATGCGACAAAGAATAGTGGGAGGATAACTGCAATAATTTTAACGAACAATTAATAAACTGTCGTCACCTTCTACCAATGACAATAATTAAAAATTCTCTATCAATCACCAAATCAAAGTTCATAAAAAGCCTGAGCACCCATAGCTCTGGGCTAGTCGGTTCTTCTAACTTACGGTCCGCGAATATTCGGACGTCGAACTTTCGTGCACTCTTATTGCAGGATTCCGCCCCAGGCGTTGAAAAGTCAATAAGAGGATCTTTAATATTTTTCTATTTAAACCTTATTGCAGGAATCCGCTTCGGCGTTGAATAATCAATAAGGCGTTCTAAAATTGACATCTTTTTGCAGTCAATTATTGCAGGATTCCGCTTAGGCGTTGAAAAAGCAATAATCGACTTCTTTATCTATTAAAAATCCTCACAGATTAATAGAAACTTCCGGTCCGATTGAAATAGTGACTCAAATCACGTGTATTTGCGATTCCATCTCGGCCTGAGTTATTTTGCGCATAAAATCACTTTTAGGGTGTGTAAAAAGGACGCATTAAATATAAAATAAAAATCTTATAAAAATATCCGCGAATAATTAATATTTTAAAAATATCAATTATTTGAAAATTGTGTAAAGGATTCAGTGTACAAGTGAATTGTAACTAAATCAGAAATAAAAAGCAGAAAAACGATAAGTTCAGCCTTCCGAGTTTCATTCGAGAGTAGCACATAAGTTTACATCCTACAACCCCAACAGCGCCCATCCAACCAAATCCTACAGGAGGAAGCTGAGTGAGCTGCAACGTTCTGGAGGGATCTAACCTGCCGTGACTAGAAAGAAAGAAATATCGAAAGGTAGGTGAAAGATTTTAAATTCTCTCCTTTCATATGATAACTAGTTCAACACAAGATCACCAGTCTCTTCGGAGACGTTTGGGTTCTTACTTCGAAGTAAAAGATCCACCATAAATAATAAATTATAGGAAGATACCTCTTCCTTGTATTCTTTAATGTTGTCCGCAACCTCCAAATCGCTCGTCTACATTTTTCTATCGCTACCAAAGGGAGAAATCCCGGATAATTAATTTAAATTTAAGTGGCGGGCATAACATAAAGAACACTGGTGGCAGCGGTGGGATTTTCGAAGTAAAAATCCTTCTTGTTGAGCCACAGTTAAAATTCTTCTACTATTTTTGAGAAAAGATAGATTTTTGTGGTTATTTTTCTCTTCTCGAAATTTTCACACCTTAAAATTTCGAGTTTCGTGGCATTTTCTTGAGAGTGCCACACCCTGCTTTCGTGGACTTGCCACACCTTAACAGGTAGCAATTCCACGTATTGTAAATTCAGCAATTTTCGCCCCTCAATTCGAGTTGCAAAACGCCTGAGTTCACCGTCCGCGACTTCGCGACCAAATCGCAAAGTCAGCAATAAGTCGCACATCGACCTTACTGTACAGCTTTGAACTGTTGAAAAAAATTTATTAATTCTTTCTTTCCTTTTTTTGTCAGCAATTTTGCTCAGAGTCCAGAGACGTTTAACATCCTTGTCTTACGCTTTACCTTAGAGTGTGGTCACCACCATTTCTCGTACCAGGAAAAACAGGAGGCGAAGAAATTTGACGCCTCCTCCAGTCGGTGGTCTAAGAGGCGAAATGGTCAATAACGAGGAAAGACCTGTTATCCGGCTAGATGCCACTTTGCACGACGCAAACACTCCACCTTCTCAGTATGACATGGCCAAGGAGCTCTATCGAGAGCTCCCTAAATTTAACGGAGAAGGTCCAAATTGCGAACAAGATTTCAAGGAATTTGACGCAATCGTACGGAGTTGGTTACCTTGCATCATCCCGGAACATCAGGACATGTTCGTGGCAAAAATCGTAAAAAGAATTTGTGGTCGTGCTAGAGATCAAATCGAATACACTCCGATTCATAGCGTCGTAGAACTTCTCGAGATATTGGGAGAAAGGTATTGAGACGGCGATCCAGCTCTTGTTTGGCACAAACGTCTAGCTTCAGCTAGCCCGAGAGAAGGCGAAACCATCGAAGATTTCTTTTTTAGGTTGCGCAAAATGATCAGAGGCCTGGAAGCCGCGTTACCAGAGGAGAATCGGGAAGCCATTATGTCGTAACGAGAAAAGGTTGCATTCGATACTCTCTATTCCGCTTTGCCTGACCTCCCAAAATGTCTTGCGAGTTTAAAAGATCCAAAGACGCTCGAAGATCTTTATAAAGTGGTAAAAGAGGAAAAAACTCGCGAATGCATACGACCAAGGCGTAAACGCGAATCTAACGACTATCAACGTCAGTTTCAGAGAGACAGAGGCTACGACCGAGACTATAACAGACGTTACTCGAAAGACGACTATCAGAGACCTCGCAAGGATTACGACGACTACGACGACCGTAGAGAAACCAGAGGACGAATGTTCTCTTACTCTAAAAAGCATCAGACCGAGTAAATACGCTACAGACAGCGAAGACAGTGTGGACTCTGACGATAGCTCAGCGTCAGCTGATTACCGAACGTACACTTACACCTCGAGTAAAGGAGGACGTGGACGGACCTACGATGACGACTCGACGTCACGAACGTTAAAGAAAAGTTCATCACGTTTGCGAACGGAAGAACCCTCTTCAACGAAGAAAAAGGTTGTGACTTTCGACTCTGCAGACATTGACACAGAAAAACTCGAAGATCTGAAACTAGAGGCTCCTTGCTGTAACTGTCCTTCTGTCCTCATCGCGAGGCAAGTAAATCTGCCTCCTCGAAACACAACGATGAACATTTAAACTCAACGGGCGCTCGACAGACCGAGGCGACTGCGAGTATGCCCCGAGAGTCTCGCCGACCTACGAACCCTCATCAGAGAACTCAGACGGTGAAAGAGTTCAGAATTCTTCAACGTTCGAAACCCTTACACTAGTCATCGGTAAGGGTCCACGAGTCTGGATCACATCTCCAGACCTCTTTCAGGACGGATGCGAAGTTTTGTTGGATACAGGTTCTGACCTGAATCTCCTTTGCATCAATGCTCTGGGGGATGATACCACCTTTCACCCTGAAAATGGCGGTGTGGTGGGCGGCATAGCAACCAGTAGTATGCCAATAATTGGAACTGTGACCCTCAAGATCTTTGACGTAGATGTTTGTTCCCAGGTTGTACCTAGACCACCAGGTGGTTATCTGGGCATCCTTGGAAATGAATTTTTCATCAAAGAACGAGTTGGCATTTCCTTTTATTGGAATACGCTGGTCCTCAAAAATAGACCTACTCGTCCTATCCCTTTTTCAATGGATAATGACCTTGATGTGAGATATATCCTGTCCCTAGGGACAGGGCCAAAAATTTTCGATTCATGTAATTCGCTTCATGGAGAATTACAATGCTTTCTCATAGATACAGGGGGTGATGTGTGTTTGATAAATTCTTCCACTCTTCAACCCGAAATTAGAGTGGATCGTGGTAATACGATGCTACTCCGTGATTTAAATGGATAGTCCCTGGAAACAATTGGTACTGTAGAATTAAAGGTTTTGGGTTCAAAAATCCGATTCCATGTTTGTGATGGGAATTTACCCTTCCATAGTGTTGGAATTTTGGGCAACAACTTCCTGAAAAATGAACAAGCGGAGATTTTATACCATCATCAATCTCTGAATTTATCATCTCGACCTTCCCGACCTTTACCTTTCAGTATCGGAATAGAACCATCCCGTTCATACGTAATTCCACCCCGTATGCGGATGTCCGTGTCGGTACCTGTTGTAAATTCTGAGATCAAACAAGGCTACCTCCGTAAGATTCCTCTTAAAGAGGGACTCTTAATGGGTGAAGCCGTTGTCTCAGTTGATGACGATCAAGCGATGTGTATGGTCATCAATACCACATCAGATCCAGCAGAAATCGAAATCGAACCTCAAGTGCTTGAAGAATTTGAATTTGATCATCCTGATCCATCTGACAAATTTTCTGACATAGCGGAAATTCCATCTGGAACACATTCACTTTCTAAGCGAGATCGTATGCAAACAATCTTTGATAAGATTCCTACCAATCATTTCAGTCGCACGGAAAGGAAGCAAATGTTTTGACTTATTCAGAAAAATCATGACATATTTCACCTCCCTGGTGATTGCCTGGGACGTTCTAAAAAATTCACCTGCAAAATCGAAACCACGAGTGACAAACCGGTCCGAATCAAGCAATATCGGTTACCTCAAGAACACCGCGACAAAATCAAGAAGCAAGTGGATAACCTACTTAAGCAAGGAATTATTCGGAAATCAAAATCTCCGTATAATTCTCCTTTATGGATTGTCCCTAAGAAATCTGATGCACAAGGTAATAAAAAGTGAAGAATGGTTATCGATTTTCGAAATCTGAATAAGATAACCATTGGGGATGCTTACCCCCTCCCACTTATAATCGATATTTTAGACCAACTCGGCGGGGCCAAGTACTTCAGTGTATTTGACCTTGCCAGTGGGTTCCACCAAGTACCAATGGACCCCAGAGACGCTGAAAAAACGGCGTTTTCCACCCCTGACGGTCATTGGGAATATTGCTGTATGCCTTTTGGGCTTGAGTGTGCTCCAGCAATTTTTCAACGTATAATGGACTCCACATTGAGTGGTTTAAAAGGTACTGAAATATACATCTATCTCGACGACTTCGTAAGTTATGCATCTTTGCTTGAAGAATATGAGGTACGAGTTCAGAGACTTTTCAACCGCCTTCGAGAGGCTGGGCTAACTCTTCAGCCCGAGAAATGCAAATTTCTCTGCCCCGAGGTGGAATATTTGGGTCACATTATAGCTAAAGATGGTGTGAAACCCGACCCAAAGAAAATTTCATCCCTTAAAAACGCTTCGCACCCCCGTAATCATACAGAAGCGCGAAAATTTATGGGATTAGCAAATTATTACCGACGATTCATTGAAAACTTCGCTGAAAGAGCAAAACCGATCACTGACCTTACCAGGAAAACTAAACCGTTTGTCTGGTCGGTTGATTCGCAAAGGGCTTTCGAGGATTTTAAAAACGCATTGTGCGAAAATTCCTTCCTTGCCGATCCGAACTTCAATCGACCTTATATATTGGCAACCAGCTCCTCTGATGTCGGTATTTCAGGCATCTTGAGCCAGGATTTGGAGAACGAAGATCGTACGCCTGGAAACCCCGATGAAAATATTGAGAAAATTGTCTCCTGTACGTCCCGAGTCTTGCAAGAGACTGAGACAAGATACACACACAATGAAAAAGAGTGTTTGGCAGTCCTGTACGCGGTGCAACAATTTCGGCCTTACCTTTATGGTAAGCCTTTTACCTTGTATACAAGCAGCCCTTGTATGTCTTGGTTGAAAGACAGCCAAACTCTCACCGAACGACAAATTAAATGGAGATCCAAACTAAGTGAATATAAATTTTCGGTTATAGTTCGACATAAAATCTCAGAACAATATGCCGAAGGGTTGTCCTACAATCCTCAAGGTAGATCTCCAGAGGAAATGGCTTCAACCCAATATTCGGTCGAGGAAGCAGTGATGCTCCCACTCAGGAAAACTTCTAGTCCTGACGAAGAAGCCATAGCAGCTGTAAAACGAGGAAGCAAACCTGGAAGTAAAAACAAACCTCGGGTTAACAGCTCCCCACAACCTCGTGATAGAATCGCATCCCGATTACGGATGAGACGGGCTACAGAACTGTCGCAAAACCGGAAAAAAGTAAACTATTGTGAAATAAGTACGACCGAAACTGACGTCTCAGAGAGTTCCGAAGATGACGTTTTCGAGATAAACCAACCAGGACCATCCTCAGCACCTCAGGCTCCAGTCACCCCGGAAGTGGAGATTAGGCCAGAGCCCGGGCTAGAACTGGAAGAAACCGATGAGGAAGAAGAAGAAGCAGTCCGACTCATGAATGAAGAATATCTGCTCAACGAATCGGAAAAAAATTCCAGCGATCAGGGGGATGAAAACACATCTGAAGCGATAAATCGACAGCAAATACGCGAAGATTTGAGGAAATCATTTCAACGCTTCAATAAGGCCCTGGAAAAACGAGGAATTAACGTTTCAGATGAAGAAGCGGATCGTACTGTTCGTCCAGAAGATTATTACAATCCACTGCCTGTTGTCAGCCCTCAAGTGGCCAAGGAAGTTAGGAAATATCTTGAACAGGGCTACTTATCAGACGAACACGGCGAATCTGAAGACTTGAATGAGTCTGACGAAGAAGGAGAAGAGGAATTCCTTCGTGAAAATCAAGATATAGAAGAAAATAAAGATTCAAGTGAAGTCAGCTGCTCTGAACCGGAAGTCCAAGTGGAAATAACCCCTGCAACTCCACAGACACCGCGAGCTAACGAAATTCGAGAGAAATACCTCACCGCAGGTAGAAGTCCGTCGACCCCTATGTGGAAGAACACGGTACTGAAAGCTGCGCAGGCAAATTGCAAGGAACTTGACTATGACGATCATACAAAAAGCTTTTATTGGAAGGACACCGGAAGTTCTGATGACAATACATCTCCAGTCATCGCGAGGCCTTCTACCTGCCAATCTCTAAACATCGAAGATGTTCCTGCAGCCTCATCCAGTATGGCACACGTGGAAACGCCCAAACGTAAAGTGACATCCACAAGTAAAAATCTAGGACAAGAAAATACCTTGTTGAACGAGAATCAGCAGCCAAATTCACCAAATCGAAATTCTGCAAATGATCGAATAATCATAGCGGAGACATCTCCTCAATCAGGCCAATCAGATGCCAGCCAATCTGATGGAACCACAGTGATTCAAGTGGAAGTACATTGAGAACAAGACGACGGAAATGCTCAGGTAAATGAATCTGGCCCTCTCCACACGACTCTACCGGAAGTTGTTGACGAACAACTGGGGAATGAGCCGGAGTTGAATGTAGATTTACCTCCTAAACTTCCGAATCAAGCTCCGTGGTACGTATTTGATCCCCCTTCCTCCGATATCGCAGAAGGTCTGAGTGATCAACGCTATTCACCACCGGAAGTTTCGTCTTCCTCGAGCTCTGAGTCTGATAGACCTCGGAAACTACCTGAAAATCGAATCAAATTTAAGGACAGTCGAGATGGAATTACTTATGTGAGAGATCACATGGTACATTTCCTGTCCCTGGATTGTGAATTGGTGAAACCAGTTTCTCGATTGTTAAGAGATCTCACTTTCATCGATCAGAAAGATCTGAATACAGCCAAACCAAAGATGGGTGATGTATTAATCACAAAATTGGGTCAGTGCTTTTTCTTCACGGTCTTTGTCAAGAAAAATCATTTCGAGAAAATCGATTTAAATAATTTAATTGAAGGATTACGAAATTTAAGAGTGTCCATGTTCAAACACGAAATCTATACATTCCGCATGGCGAAACAGGGGGATGAATTCGATGATATAAACATTAAGCCGTATCTCATACAAGAATTGGGCGACTGTCCTATCGAGGTAACACTTTGCGAAGGAAATATAGAAGTTCCTACTGAAGAGTTACGCGATAATATCATTGGACAAAACCACTGCAGCCCTATTGCGGGCCACAAGGGTGTCGTGAAAACTTATTGGCGAATTCAAGAGAGATTCTACTGGCCAGGTATTAAGGAAAGAATCTATAGATTCATCCGGAAATGCGAAATCTGCCAGAAGAATAAACTCACCCGAATCAAAACAAAAGAACCAATGATGATAACCGATACTCCCTTCGAACCCTTCGAGAAAATTTCTATTGATACCGTGGGACCACTTCCTATGACTAGGAGTGGGAATGTCCACATATTGACTATTCAGGATAATTTTTCGAAAGCCGTAACAGCAATTCCGATACCTGATATCCGATCGAGAACAGTGGCAGAAGCCCTTGTAGATCGTTATATGTGCTATTATGGTTGTCCGAGGGTCATCCTCTCAGATAAAGGTACTTTATTTACCTCTAAAATAATACAACAACTTGCGAAAGCCCTAAAAATCCAATGATTAACGACTTCGGGTTATTATCCCCAATCAAATGGTTCTCTAGAAAGGAGCCATCAGCCACTGATAGATTTCTTAAGAGTAATCTCTGATAAGTATCCGGACTGGGATCGATATGTGAGTCTTGCGGCGTTGAGTTACAATACCAATGTGCATACTTCAACCAAATTCACCCCATTTGAGCTGATGTTTGGTCGAAGAGCTCGGTTACCAACCCAGTTCCCTGATTATTCCAGAATCGAAACTTATTCCCACTATCTCGCCGATCTTATGAGTAGACTGTCAGAAGTCAGAGAAATCGCTGCTGATTGTCTCAATAAGGCAAAACAAGATTCCAAAATTCGTTACGATCGACACATACACGCCCAAACCTTCAAGGTAGGCGACTTTATTTATGTTCTAAAGGAACCACGAAAAAATAAACTCGATGTTTATTATACCAAGCCCTATGAAATCGTCGAAATTAACGAATTTGGGAGTCTGATCTACCTGAACGACAAAGGGAACCGCAAATTGGTAAACCCTAATAAAGCTAAACCTGCTTTTGACCATAAGGCTAAACTTTTATAAAGTTCTGTGTTTCAGATCCTCAAATCTCTCACCATCATGAGACCATTATTGATATTCCTGGTCATCATCATCCAAGGGGGTCAATCCAAGGACGACCTGACCATCCAGCCAATAGCAAACAACCCGGGTCTACTGTATGACCCGTTTGAGAAGATTCACCTGGTAGAAGAAAACTGGTGCATCATTTCTTCCATTAACGTCCGAGGATTGGTCGATATGTATCCCTTTGAGTGGGACCATCTCCACTCGACCATGCTAGGTTGTACCAAAATTATCGACTCTGGGTCCTGCATGCACTATCTGAAGATGGACCTGATAACGGAAATACAAACCTCCATAAACCAAGCTAAAAGCCGTTTGGACCAGCTCCTTGAGGAAACAACATTCAAAACTCCGCCGTTTGACCGTAATCAACGAGCTCCATGGTTCGGGTTTGTTGGTACAATTGCCCGAGAACTGTTTGGAACCATAGACTATGAAGAAAAAGAACACATCACCAAGGAGATCAACAAATTATATCAAGATAATGCAGAAATGGTGCACCTAGTACAGAACGCCACTCATCTTGTCAAGAGTGAGATCAATACTATTCTCCAAAGCGAGGCGCAAATGCAGTCCAATCTAAATAATCTCGCAGATGCTACCACGAACTTTATGAATTCTACCAATCATTCCTTGGGTAAACTCGCATATTTGATGAAAGTCATGATGCTGGGGGACGAACGAAAGGAGATCGCCAGTAACCATCTTCGAGTCCTGAAGGAAGCTGAAACTATCATAGAGGAAGCCAAGGCCGGGCGAATTTCCCCACAAGCTATATCACCAAGACAACTCTACCGAGCAACCGTTGATATCATGAGGAAGCATCCGGATTTGAATCCACCTCAACCAACTGACCGAATGGATATTTCAACCTTGTCAGCTGTGTCTACAGTGAAGGTAGCAAGGGCGAAAGGTTACCTACTTATCATAGTAACTTTACCCCTATTCCATAAAATTCCGTTATTGTCATACGAAATGAGACCACTGCCAAAGCCAAAAAATCTCAATGGAAAAATTCAAACACTGACGATACCATCAAAAAGGTTCCTAGTTACTGATCCCGGCTTGAGGAGATTCTACCTAGCAGATTCTGAATATATCAACAATTGAAAATCTAGCGGGGACGATTTGTCTTGTCGTCCCGATATACCATTCCAGTCTGCGGAAGTCCAAGAAGAAGTAGACTGTGAAATGAAGCTGCTTCAGAAGTCAACTGAAGATATCTCCAAAACGTGCAATGTCCGCATCATTCCAGGATGTAAAACCACTTGGATTAAGCTCAATCAACCAAATTCTTGGGCGTATTCGACTTGTAAGGAAGAAAAATTGATTTTCAAGTGCTTAAGTCCAGTCGAGAAAAAATATCACATCAACGGAACAGGAATGGTCCATGTTCACGGTAGATGCGAAATTAGAAGCGGAAAATATATAATCAAAAGCATAGATGAAGAAATCACTCAGCTGAACATCACCTTGCCAAGGTTAAACTTAACCTTGGAAACGCTATCAACGAACTTAACAGCTGAACCAAAAATATCTGGATTTCTCTTCAAGAAAAACGTCGACCCGTTAAAAACAATAGACAAATTCCAACCCTGGGGAGCAGAATTGGAAGAAACGGAAAATAGAATGTCTGAAATATCGTTACATCATGAAGAAGACGATATCCACCGAACGACGACGGTGGGAAACATATCCATCCTAGCTGTCCTGGGTGTTATCCTCGTCGTTCCAGTACTCTTCAAATGTTGCGTATGCTCAAGCAAGAAGCGCTGTTTCACCTACAAGAAAAACAAGCAGCCAGGCGAGGTACATCCCAAAACAGTAAAAGAAACCAGGCGTACCTCAGACTCCAAATTAAGGTCCAAATCAAGGACCAACCAGAAGTCATCGAGCTCCAGGAAACTCCACCAGCTCTTTCAAGTCGTGTCGTCTTCTCTGCAAGTAAATCAGCGACTCCAACTCGTACCACGAGAGGCCTTCGCCTCTCAGATTTCAACGCTCCGTTATAATCATCCTAAACAAGATAAGAATAATGTATAAGTCAAATCAAAATTTCACGGAAAAATAGAAATCCTCTTTTTAAGTACATAAAATCCAGACTCCAAAATAATTTTTGAGCCTTTCTGTAACTTCACAAATTCCTATGCATTTACCGACACCTTACGTCGTCTTGAAAGAGGATTCCTATTTTACTGGCATAACATTTCAAGGAAAAATTATATTACTATATTATAATTAAGGAAATGTTTAGAATCTAAATTTATAAGATTAAGTTTCGAAAAATCATATATCTAAATTCAAAATTCATTCAAATAATAACAAATATTTAAGTCATTTGAGAGAACAGGAGAATTGGTAATTCCTGTCAGAACTAAAGAAATTATTTTTTTTTTAAATCTAACTAAGAGACAAGTGCTTACCTCTCACAGCGCATGCGCAACTCTGAACATTATTAACAGCCGCTTCTTACAGCCGTTGACACAACTCCTGAGGAAACACCATTCTCCACTAAAATTCGCCTTCTTAAAATTCAGCTCCAGAAAAACCTCCTTATTACTCCTATTTCACCTCCTATAATAACAGGAAATGGAAGCAATAAATAGAAAAGATATTTTCTCTCAAAAACAAGCATCAGGATGTTACTCACCTCATAATGGTCACATGTTCCTTAAAAATTTTAATTAACTTACCTGGCGAATTGCGCCATTTAATAATAATAATAATAATAAATTTGAAAGAAAAGAGGAAAAGAAAATAAAAACCGCTTTTTCTCTCCGGTTACACTCGCATATTAGTTATATCCGAGATTGTATACGGTTATTAAAAAGGATGGGTAGGTTCTGGGTTAAAAGAAGGAACAAACGATCTTCAAGCTCATTTCCTCTTTATTGAAAAGAGAAAATTGATAGCCAAAAGTGACCCGAAAGTGATAACATCTCCTGAGTCACCCAGCAAACGCTGGTGATGACCAAATTGCACCATTTTAGTCCTCGAATGTTTCTCCCTCTGGCTCATCTTTCCCGTCCTCCTCAAAGAGCCAAGAAATTAGTACCCAATCTTCTATCCAATCATCTAAATCCTCGTCCTTTTCCCTCCAGAGACGTTTACTCCAGGCCAGAAAAAGCTCACGCTTCAACCGGTCAGGGCAGTAGGGTAGAGAACCACAGCTTAAATAATACTGGACGAACGAATAGAATTATGATGTTATAAAAACAATTGACCTTGAATAACACTTAAACACTTACGTGTAACAGATTGTTGCGTATACCACACGAGTAATAGCACTCACAAATATGAATTTTGGGGTCTCAGATTGCAAAAATTCTTTTAATATAAGCAAATTCTGCATAAGTTCTTACAAAATAATAAATGGGATCCCCAAGGTCGTACTTGTGACCAAAAGACACACACATTATGCTAGCTTCAAACCAAATGACTGAATGACTGACTTAGCGCATAAATGGCTAGTCAGCAGTAATAAGACGCGTCAGCCGTGAGAGAGTTATAGCAGTAAAAGAAATAAAGTTAAAGAATAAAAATATTATAGGAAACTCTTTAGGAATAAATAAATAAAATTTAAACCTTTGCAAATCCATTCAAAGCCTTCTTTTATTTCAAAAAAAAAAAAAAAAAGAGGGACAATTTTTACAACCATTAACGCCTTTTAAATAACCAGGCGATAGAAGAACCCCTTGAACTGGAGTTGAGCAACCGCAAATCATCTCGGTTTTCTCGAATGTCCCGGAAATTTCTCAAAACTTCCAATAAATAACTGTCACGAACGTCGGCATTATCAGTAAAATGCAAGTGCAAATTGACCACCATATACTAAAATCCATAAGTTAACAAATTAAAATATAAAAAAAAAAAGAAAAAAAAAACCACAAGATTAATCCGTTCACCTCTAAGAGGGTAAGAACACGACCATCGGCATCCAGCGGAGGCGATGGTGGTGCCACAGAATGGATCCCATCGATCTCACACTGGTTGGTCGCGAATAAAAAAATCGGGTCCGAATCCAAGTACCATCGAGCTTGTACCTCGATGAGAACCTCCTCCAGTACGATCGGTAAAGGATCCAATTCTGGATCGACAATCTCGAAAGGTGGGCGATTAAAACACATTTTCAGCAACAAATCCTAGAATCATCAAAATTTAGATCATGAACTGAACCAAACACTACCAAAAATTTCGCATAAAAAAAAAAGGGTTTGAAAATGGGTTTTAATAAAAATTAGCCGACTTACCTCTTATTGCAACGAACGTCCACCAGCTATAAGAACAACTCGTCTAAAACACTATACTCAAAATATCTTCTTTCCTTCAAAAAGAATAAATTAAATAAAATTTAACATGACCTTGCTAAATCAGCATAAAAATTCATGTTAATAAAAAGAGTCAACTATAAATTATACTAAGCTGAACAGGAAAATATTAATAATTTTAAAATCTAGGGTATTGCCAGAGAACAAAGGAGGTAATTCCTTCGTCTATGTTAAAAAGGAAAAAAAACCCATAGGAACCTCTCTCCATGCATTCCACATTCATACATGACCATTATCCTCTATTTTGGTATAATTCTATCTTTTTTTACTATCGTTAGAATCCATTTATTAGGATGATTATTCATGTAAAATTCGGGTGATCTACTTCGTCAACGAAATACGCTGCTTGAGAGAATGGTTCCTTTAGTTGCCGTAAGATGGCGCCACTTGCCGGTTAGGATCTACTAAGATGAGATCAATACGGCGGTCGATAATCATCATTCCATTGATGCTATGCTACCGCGAGAGTTACGAACGCGGGCAAAGAAGAGACCGATTAACAAGCCCCTCCATATGCCAAGCGTGCGCTCTCTCTCTCTCGATGACTGGCATCTCACGCGCTCACTCCCACGCACACAAGATTAACCACCTTAGCGTAACCCATACTTATATCCTAAAATTTAAATTACAATCTAATCTAAGATAGAAAAAAAAAAAGAAATATTACTAATTAAATTAAGTAAATTATTAAATAAAAAAAAAAAAGGGGGAGCGGGTTTAAGCGAAAAAAATAAAAGGAAAGGAACTACTGATAGGAAAAAAAAATACAAACAATTTTTATGTTTTTTTTTTTTGTTGTTCTTATTTTTTTATTTTTACAAAAAAAAGAAGAGTTAAAAAAAAAAAAAGGAAAAAAATTTTTTTTTTTTGGTTGGTTCTTTTTTTGTTTTAGTGGAAGAAGTTCTTTTTTTTTTTTTTTCCTTTCTCCACTGACGCTTCCTCAACCCGCTACTGGGCAGGGCTGATACGCCAAGGGCTCCTCAGAGGCTCCAGGAAGGTCGGCTCTGAAAAAAAAAGGGGAAAACAAAATTTCATTAACCAAAATTTAAAATAAAAAAAAAAAAAAATCTTCCAATAAAGGTGATTTGTCTCCTTACCTCATAAGGTTCTCGGCCGTCTCCATGATATTGGTGGTCAGGATCCAAATGTCCTCCACATTTGGAGCCACCAATTGCACTCGAGGAGGCGTGATGGCCCAGGAGGCCCAGTAATAGTTTGTGACCTCCTCGAGTTCGGGAGGCAGAACCCCTACGAGCTCCTTGACGTCTAAAAGAAGCCGCATCCCCACCAGGGGGTTGATCGGCCTCGTGAAAACGTCCACCCTCATCCCTATCTCCAACAACGCCTGAAAAAAAAAAAAAAAAGGAATAAATTTTCCCCTATAATTAATTTTTTTTCATTTTAAGGTAAAACGATAAAATTATACTTACAACATAGTGAAACCGGTGCCTCACCAATTGAAACCAGGTCGAAAAACCCTTATAGTTTCTCTGTGTCACGTACGTTGTTTTTTTTTTTTTTTATATAATATTTCTATTTTTTTTTTTTTTTTTTTTTCACTGCTGAAGTTGTCAGCTGCAATGTTAATTTTACACTGAGTATTCATACTCATAAATCGCAAGGAGCGTCAGCGGAATGCGTCTTGAGATAAGACGTTAGCCGGAGATCAAATTCTTCATGCAGACGCGGCAAACCTATTCGCAATTAAACATCGCTAGATGTCGGCTAAATGCAGATTCGCACAGCATAAACGAATTATTCTCTCCAGCCTATTTCGGTACCTTTTTACAGCCTCAAGGTCATCCGTACACATATACAAATAGGTACGCATCTATGCATGTAGAGAGATAAACTACATAATAGGCTTCTAATCCTAATTTTTGATAAATATCCTACGTAATGTTTAAAATTGTTATTATTTTGGTGATGGGAAAATAATAGATTTTAGAGGAAAACTATATAAAATAAAATAATAATATATAAATCATATCATAAGTATTTGCTATATATATATATATATATATATATATATATATATATATTTAGAGATTTACATATATAAATACATATATTTAGAAAGATCAGAAAAAAAAATTTTAATTAATCTTATATATATTTTATAAAATTATGTAATATCCTAGCTGCAAGCCTCTTGAGAATTGTAAGCGTTATCGTGAGCCTTTGTAAAAGAGGGGACATATGTTTAGGAAAGCAAGAGAGTTTTGCAACCCTCTTACTTTCCGGGGGATTGTTATGTCCAATTAATTTTTTTTTTATTCTAATAATTATTTAAAATAATTATTACAGAGCTCTTCTTTTCAAAAGCGCGCGAAAACGCAGCGTCAGCTTTGTCCACCTTTTTATGCGACAAAGAATAGTGGGAGGATAACTGCAATAATTTTAACGAACAATTAATAAACTGTCGTCACCTTCTACCAATGACAATAATTAAAAATTCCCTATCAATCACCAAATCAAAGTTCATAAAAAGCCTGAGCACCCATAGCTCTGGGCTAGTCGGTTCTTCTAACTTACGGTCCGCGAATATTCGGACGTCGAACTTTCGTGCACTCTTATTGCAGGATTCCGCCCCAGGCGTTGAAAAGTCAATAAGAGGATCTTTAATATTTTTCTATTTAAACCTTATTGCAGGAATCCGCTTCGGCGTTGAATAACCAATAAGGCGTTCTAAAATTGACATCTTTTTGCAGTCAATTATTGCAGGATTCCGCTTAGGCGTTGAAAAAGCAATAATCGACTTCTTTATCTATTAAAAATCCTCACAGATTAATAGAAACTTCCGGTCCGATTGAAATAGTGACTCAAATCACGTGTATTTGCGATTCCATCTCGGCCTGAGTTATTTTGCGCATAAAATCACTTTTAGGGTGTGTAAAAAGGACGCATTAAATATAAAATAAAAATCTTATAAAAATATCCGCGAATAATTAATATTTTAAAAATATCAATTATTTGAAAATTGTGTAAAGGATTCAGTGTACAAGTGAATTGTAACTAAATCAGAAATAAAAAGCAGAAAAACGATAAGTTCAGCCTTCCGAGTTTCATTCGAGAGTAGCACATAAGTTTACATCCTACAACCCCAACAGCGCCCATCCAACCAAATCCTACAGGAGGAAGCTGAGTGAGCTGCAACGTTCTGGAGGGATCTAACCTGCCGTGACTAGAAAGAAAGAAATATCGAAAGGTAGGTGAAAGATTTTAAATTCTCTCCTTTCATATGATAACTAGTTCAACACAAGATCACCAGTCTCTTCGGAGACGTTTGGGTTCTTACTTCGAAGTAAAAGATCCACCATAAATAATAAATTATAGGAAGATACCTCTTCCTTGTATTCTTTAATGTTGTCCGCAACCTCCAAATCGCTCGTCTACATTTTTCTATCGCTACCAAAGGGAGAAATCCCGGATAATTAATTTAAATTTAAGCGGCGGACATAACAGTTCTAACATGACACGAACTATGGACACTTTTTCATCATTTCAATATTTGTAAATATTACTCAGGTGACGTACTTTCAAGATAGTTCACTAGACGTTTCATGAATCTCACGGAACATGGCGTTCGAGTCACACAAATTCAAATTCAAAAATTCTTTAAAATTTAAAGACAAACGTTATTGAACCGGAATTCAATGTTAACTTAATACATTGAACAGAAAGTGTGCCAATTTCTTTCAGTTGGATAATAAACATTAGAATTTATGAGGGGATTAGTTTGAATCATTTATTGCGACAAAAAAAATTAACAATTTATAGGTCAATTCTAGAAATGGACATGACACGGTACTGACATTCAAGTGATATATTGTAAGTTTTCTCAGCGTAGCAAGTTATATAATAGAAATATAATGTTGAAATATGTTCATCACTATTCAATTAACACAAAAATTTTATCAATTGATTATTAATTAATGACCTGTGAGAACAAACAATACAGGACATTGAATATCATAATTGGAACGGAATCATCAATATAACTTAATAAAGTTATATATAATTATATATTTTTATATACAATTAGAGAAAATGATATCGTGCCAAAATCGATATATAAAAATATAAAATTATATATAGCTATTTAGATATAATTATGTATGATTATATAAAATTTTTTTTCCCGGGAGCTCAATACAACAAGCCAGGTAAAAATATTATATATAATTACATATAATTCTATATAATTATGTATGATTTCCATGGAATTATATATGATTCATATAGAATTATATCTAATTGCACACAATTATGTATAATTATATATAGCTGTATACAATTAAATATAATTGCATATAATTATATGTAATACCACGAAAAAATTCACATATAGTTAAATATAATTAACAAGCAATCTCCAGATTCTATAATAGGTAGATGAGTTTTACTACAACTTGAATTCTCAAATAACTTGTCATTTAACCATGTTCTAATTTAAATTGTTCGATTAAAAAATACAATTCATATTCACTTTAACGAAAAACCATTCTTTTAAAAAATATCTTTCATACTAAGGAATAAAAACACTTTAAGCAATTAAAAATTTTTCCATTTAAGCATAAAAATATGTCGATTTGAAAAAAAAAAAAAAATTTGACTTGAAATAAAAATATCGAAATAATTATTTACTTGGTGCAAGATAACTTCGATTTTCCGGATTTTTCTGGATTCGAGTTGAATCTTTTTTCTATGTAGTTATAATTTACAAAAACATCCGATAGTTGTAAAATATATTTGTAATCAATACTAAAAGTTGGAATTACTTTGTAAACTAAGAATTAGGGTGTGCCGAAAAACACTTCCTACAACTTATTTTTTACAAAGTAATACAGTTCACTTGAACCAAGAAAATTAATCTTGATACAAAAACTTTTTTTAATGATTTCGAAAATTAAAATTTTTTTGCACCTAGTATCTAATTATCTTGAATCAAAATTAAATGAGAAATTAAATAAAAAACTTTTTACTTGTTTACTTTTTTTAACTTCTTATGGGCCCAAAAATTACTTTATATTATAAAAAAAATCTTCACCAAATTTCAGCCAGATATCTTTAAAATTGAGCTATCACTAATGAGGGTCCCCTTTCCCATTCAAAATACACGCGCGAATTTTTCATTTTAGTTTTTCGTTATTAAGACAAAAAAAAAAAATTTTTTTTTTAATTTCGCCTGGTATAATTTCGTACGAAATTAAATTCTCTCCAAAAAAATGCTGATATATTATGTACGTCAAACAAACTGAGAAAAAGTTACAGGGCTTGGAAGATTGACAAAAATTTAGTTTTCTCAGTGTTAAATTATTTTTTGTAATTTTACATTTTTATTCTACATTAAAGTGTTTTTTTTTTTTTTTTTTTCAAATTTTCACGATTACGTTGTTGTAGGAAATTTGATTTCCTACAAAAAATATTCGATGTCATATATACTTCTAATGAATGAGGAAAATATTACAGGGTTTTAAATGTCAAGGAAAATCAAATTCACTTTTCGTTGACATTTAAATTCAGAAAATTAATATTTTTCAAACTTGATTATTCGTGGACATTTAAAGCTTTGTAACTTGTTTCTCATTCATTTGATGTATATATGATATCAAATACTTTTTGTAGCAAATTAAATTTTCTATCAGAACGTAATTATGAAAATTTGAAAAAAAAAAACATTTTTTAATGTCGAATAAAAATGTAAAATAACAAAAAATAATTTAACACTGAGGAAACTAAATTTTTGTCGATCTTTGAAGCCTCGTAACATTTTCCCAGTTTGTTTGACGTACATAATGCAGAAGCTCTTTTTTATAGAGAATTTACCCCTTTCGCAGTCGACCTTGAATCCCTACTCTTAACTTGGATCGTACGTCTTATTCTTAAAAGGAGAGAGCTATAGTCTGTTTTCTAGAGAGGGGGACGGAAAAATGGTAGAAGGGGGTGCTCCTCTACACTACCACATCTAAACTTTCACTCATACAGACTTACGACGGACTTTCATTGGCTCTATCCCCATATGACTCACACCTAGACTCACCGATACTCCGAGCCGGGGAAGGGTTAATTTTCTATGAAATTATACAAGGCGGAATTAAAAAAAAAATTTTTTTTCATAGCCTTGATAACGAAAAACTAAAATGAAAAATTTTCGCGTGTATTTCAAATAGGAAAGGGGACCCCCATTTGTGATAGCTCAATTTTAAAGATATCTGGCGGAAATTTGGTGAAGATTTTGTATATAATACTACCTGGCCCGGCAGACTTCGTACTGCCTCAATCGATTGTAGAGCAAAATAAAAAAATCAACTCTGTTTAGGTTTCTACTATCTAAAATTGGTGTATTACCGTACGACGAATGGTGTGGCTCAATAAGTTCTAGATCAAATTGAACGGTATATAATACAGTGCCGGATAGCTTAACTGGTAGATTACTCGGCGCGATACTGACATGGTCTGGGTTCGATTCCCAGTTCAGGCTATCTATATTTTTCTCAATTTATCTATAAACAGTCTTATTGAGAAGGTTTGCATGATTAGGTTTCCACTATATTAAATTGGCGTATTACCGTTATAACCTGGTACCTCTCGGCTTCTGTGGTCTCGAAGACGAGGCTTACGAGGTCATGAGGCGCCTCATTTTTAAGGGCGCCACTGAGGGTGAAGGGCTGCACGATCCCTCAGAAATCGTATGCAAGGCAGCAACAACGGTGAGACTTGAGAAGCTTCAAGGATGAGTTCAAAATTTCCTTACCGTGGCTGGACCACACAGCTGCAGAGTTAGGGTTCTTATAAGAATAATTTTAATCCCTTAATGAGCGGTTGGTAAGACTCAGCGTCATTAATCGATTTAGAATAATTACTTTAATTAATTCAAATATGTATCAAAATTTATTTATAACAAACATGTGGCAAACAATTATGCTTTCTAATTTAATATCAAATTTTCTTAACAATAATAAATTTTCATTAAGTTTATTCGACAATATACACGTATGTTAAAATTTATCTTAGTTGTAATTCAATGTAAAGTTCCTTCTGTCATAACAACAAATTTTATCTCCTTCGTACATAAAATTTTGCTGGCAAGGAAATTTCTTAACTATACATACTCACACACACTTATCAATTGTTGCTTTATTACACCGATTAGTTCTTGGTTCAATCATTTCATACCTGATCTTATTTTACTAAAACATAATAATACTAATTTTCACTAAGCCAAGTTTCCCTTAGTGCGGTCTGTGAGACTCAGCACCAAGGTCACTGTACCTAGCGAGATGTTGCTAGGCCGGACTTGACACCCGGTAGAGAGACGGTCTGTAGACTCAGAATCTCCACGAAATGCCAGCTAATAAATCTACCTAAGTTTTTAATTATAAATAAATATAAATTTTATTAATAAATTTATAAGTGGTCGGTTAGACTCAACTATATAAATCCATTAATACTACGAAACCTGAACCAAGTATAAAATGGCGTCCGAACGCTCTCGAACCCACGCCGCGATAAACCGATAAATTATAATTTCATTTTACTTAGACATAAAATTTTTCAAATTTCAATATAAACAGATATTAACTTTTGCGTGAAAAATAAAATAATCTTTTAGTATGTCCTTGATAAATTACCGAGTTTACCAATGATGTAGTTGACGACGCCATGATATGGGAGGAGGTACGCCGCCAAACCTTTTGCCGCTGGATGATGTAGATAGCCGCTTTCCTTCAGCCTCTATTAATTAAAATGATAAGGTTAATTACGCGGTGGCCAAACTCAGCGTAATTTTTATGATTTTTCGCGAGGTAAATTTTTCAACAGCCACGGCCACTGTGTATTGTAGAATGGCGTCCGGGGTCAAGCTTAGACTCACCGTTTATTTATGAATATCTAGAATACACGGGGTCTTCTCGACTCACCGTCGATCTTCTTGTGATGCGGTCGGTGAAAAACGTTCGTCGCACTTTTTAACATTAATTAGTATTCCTAAATTTGGGGTCTCTCGACTCACCAAGACTTTATTAATTAATTAACTTTTAGAAGCGACTGTTATAGCGTAGCTCCAGGCAGAGCAGGGGCCGTTCACCAGGGGCCGTTCACTCAATGCTTTGAGATGGGAGCAAATTTTGTCAGTCTGTCGACCACATCAGTACCAACTTCAAGTCATAAAATCTATGGTTTCTAGGTTTTATAGTAATTTCGTTTTAATATAGTAGTAAGATCAGCAATTACGAGGTACTAGTGGCGCTACCTTTCAATTAAAGAATTTGAAAGATAATAGCGGCAAACTTTTGAATAGAGAAAAAAGTTAAACAAAAATAAAAAACATTATTAATCAAAAATGAATAATTAATTAGTGACATAATGAAAAACATATAATTGGTTTAATATTTGTTTAATATCGGATATCTCATACTGACTGCGGTTAAATGAACGATATGAATGGTTTGTTTTTTGTTTTCATTGTAATTGATTTTTATCAAAATGAAACTGTAAGATATTTAATTTATTTTTTTCAATACAATAATTAAAAGTAGTTAAAAAGTTGAAACGAAAATATGGATAAATTAATAAATGTTAATAAATTTTAATTTTCTTGCGATATAAATGAAATAACATTAGTTGAGTCAATTTTATTTAAAGACACTTTATTTTTTAACCAAATGTAACATAAAAAAAATTAGTATTTTCAATTATAAGTAATATAATTTTATTATATCATTAATTTTTAAAATATAAGCATAAATTTTCTACAAAGATTAGTATATTAAAAAGTGAACTATAATACTAAATTATGTTAACAATTGCTATGACCTACATTAAAATAATACAAAAATTATACAAGAAGTTGTAAGAACAAAATTGTTCCACAGAAAAAAATAAACTTTAAAAATGAGTGTTTGCAACTACAACCCGAAACCTGGGTATCAATATAAAAAATTAAGACATTCTAAACAATAAATTAAATTTTATAAGACGTGTCATACATTTTTTTAGTATCAGTTACGATTTTTCAAAATTTCAACATAAATTTTTCTTGCGCAGACAATAAATTTGGATACTTGCTATAATCATTCACGTTTTAATAACAAATGCAAGAATTACTATTTACAATGATAGTATTAACGGATTACTTTATCATTATATTACTTGTTGTTTTTAAATTGATATAGTTTATCTTTTTCTCTGTACAATATACATTACAAAATATACATTAAACTATTCTAATTAAATAATCTTATAATTCAATAACTTTTACTCTTATGACATAATTTACATGCATAATACTTAGTCTAATATTTAATCTATTCTCCAAAAGTTCTCTCCTATGAACATAAATGATAAAAGTGTTCTTTATTTTACAAGGCTTGACCCAGTAAAATAATATATGGTAAGTTTCAATTTAAAAAATTATCAAAAAAATTAATACATGTCAAAATTCAGTAAATTTAGGAGAGAAATTTTTGAGAAGAACTTAAAAGTTATCATTTCTTTTCTATTACTAAATTATAACTCGAATTTGAAATTTTTTTCTTCGTAATTGTCTGAAGGTTGTACTGATACATAGGTAGGTGCAAGCAATATCTAGAAAAAGAAAACATTTTAGTAACAAGCATACCATTATTATTAATAAATTATTTATTTTCAACTTATCTTTTTATGAAGTCACTTCTTTCCTTGGATTAAAATTTGATAGCTCGTGACAATGATTTTCACTAAAAATATATAAAAAAAAATTATTTTAGTGCACTATTCATATTTATATTAATGATGTACAAATCTGTTCTCGACTTACTTGATTACTATGATTGGTACCGTTGCTTTTTTCAAGGCGGTGAAGCGATCGTCGTACAATAGATTGATGGCAAATATTAATTCTTCAGAGTCGAATTCTATAAATCAAAATTGAAGTATAAAAATTTTTTGCTGCTTCAGTAAAATATGCGAATTGAAAAAGTAAAATTTACTATACATACCATTTTCCTTTTCCACTCAATTCAGATATTTTAGCTGCATTTGCTGATCGTTGTTCTTTTAACTGTTGTTCCCGGTTTAATTTACTGCACTCTTGTTGAATTAACGAAGTTACTAATTTTTGAACAATTTCTTTGTTGACAATGGATACATGCGCAACACAAGAACTCCATGAGGTAGAAAATAAATTATTTAAAAATCCGTTAATTTGGCTGACGATATTCCTCTCATGTAATTTATTTTTATAATTTTCATTGAAAAGTTTAACTGCTGTTTGGAGTGTTTCTTTCAACGAGTCAGTTAATATTGACGAGTAATTTTTGAACATACAACTTTTGCAATCAATACAACGAGTGTTGGCCAAGGATTTAGAAATGGTATTCAGTGTCGCTTCTCGAAGATCGCCATCCATCGCTGAACCATCTCCGCCATCAATTTCCACTCCTTATAAATCCATAAAAAATTCAAAATTATCGTCAGCATCTTCTATTTGAACACGTGGCGCATCTACTTCTTCAGGAGTTAGAGCGGCAGTTGTAGTGGTAACAGAATTGAAATCATTCGTTTCCTCTTCATGGAAAATATTGCGACCAAAGTTGTTTTAAAGGCACTAGTAAAGTGCATTGCAGTCAACTTGTGATCACGGCCTTGTAAATTTTTAATTTGGCCAAACAAGTTCTCCAGAGCATCTTGAGTTATCAGTCTCATGTTTATTTTCTCTAATCCAGCTTCATTTAGCAGAAAATGACGCAAGCTCTGGGCTGCTTTAACGTTATTTAATAATGCTTTGGGGGTTGGAGTGGTCATTGTTTCTTTTTCACCATCTAATCGAACAAAGTGTAGCCCTGCCAAATCTTTTCTGATTTCTGAAAGCAAGCCCAATTCTAACCAAAAAAATTATGCCGTTAAAAATATTGTTAAGTTAATAAATTAAATAGATTGTTATTATAAAGATTTAATAGAAATATAAATTCAGGATATTAAAGCAGTAAAATAATTCTATATTGCAAATTAAGTAGCGTGGAATGCAGTAAATAATTCGAGATAACCAAATTTTCACATGTGAGCGCAATAAAGATGGATACAAGAATGGCGGGAATAATATCCCCACCAGAGTTCTCACTTTTGACTATTGTTATTATTAGATGCACTGCTACCACTACAACGAAACTCGTATGTTGAAACTTTTTATTTTGTCACGTTGTTTACTTTCGGTCAACGGAATGACAAAATTGGGCATGGTGGAAGGTCAGAGTGAACGGCCCCTGACTGTGACCACACGTGCCCGACGTACATGACTGAGAAAGAGGTAGTAAACGTTTGGTGACAGAGTAAGATAAAAACAAAGCAAGAAAGACATAAAATAATATAACAAAGCCAATACGGTATTAGTAAACTATGTATATGGAATACGTAGACATATTCAAAGTAAATTTTTTTTATTGATTATATATACACACATACATATATATATATATATATATATATATATATATATATATATATGTTGACGCGACATTTTGGTGACTTTTATTCGAATATCTTATACATTTCGTGACGTCATCGAAATGTCATTCATGTATTCTCAACATTTCGGTGAATTCACGGAAATGTACTTTTCAGCAGTGTTGGCAGATGGGGGAGACAGAATTATGGGCTCAGGGCCGTAAAATTATCGTACACTTAAAAAAATTATAGTACAAAAAAAAAATTACTCAAGTTGAAAAACAAATCAATTTAAAACAAAATTATTCATAGTTATTCAATTTATTAATATACTAATGGTAAATCATTAACCAAAATACATATTTCTTAAATTAAAAATATCAATATTCGCTCTGAGCTTATCGGTACACAAGGGCGCGAAATTAAAATTTTTTAAATGTATTACACTTAAGATTAATCTCATAAACCTTTTATCTATTTTTAAAATATTTTAAAATAATCGCTTTGGTCATAATATTATGTTTTTTCATAAAATACTTTATCATAAATAATAATAATAAACTTATTTAAAATTTTTGACGTAGATAAAATTATCCTCTTCTGAATCTGAATTTATTAATTCAGGTTCTATCTTAGTATCTAACTGACTAGAGTTCTTTTCTTTATGAGCAGAACTAGATTTTTTATTGCACGATTTTTTACCTCCTCAATTTTTTGGATAAAGAACAGTACTGTTCATTTTACGGTAATCGTCATTCGTTGGCTCAAAGGAGACACAATCGTTACCAATTCTTTGTTTCGATAGTAGTATTCCGTTCATTGTAGATGAAACTACTTTGTTTCTTATTTTCGTTTTTACTAAATTAATAGCGCTAAATATACGCTCGCATGTCGCATTAGAGTGAGGGAGAGAAATTACTCTTAAGACAAATAATGATAAGTTTTTAAATGAATAAAATGATTGATCACTTTCGCCACAGTTTAGAAGATTATGCCAAAAAATATCTAAATCATCATTGACAGTCATATGGGATGGTAACTTGTAATTTGGTAGTTTTCTCCATTCGTCATCAATCAATTGTTTTTCATTTGAAGAAACTAAACGAGGTAGTGCGTCCATCAATGGAAGAAGACTTGGTATCAAGATTCTAGTCTTTTCTGCCATAGCATGAGATGGTTTAAATGAAGACATTTTTTGTAAAACTACATTTACAAAATCGAATCTTTCTTTTATTTGAGAACAGCCCGTACTAAGAAATTCAACACAGCCAGTTAAAAAATCTTTTTTAAGATTATCGTTAGAACTAATTTAGGGTTTGTTTAAATAGTTTGCAACTTTTATACCCAAATAAATCTGATTTTGTGGTAAGAATTGATCCTTCTTAAGAGGATCTAATTTTTCGATATTAGTTTTGTTAATATAGTCTCTGTTAATATAACACTTTAATAATTCTTTATAAGTTGAATTGATTGATTCATATAATAACGCTATGACAGGTTTTTCAGATTGAAATAGTTGATTAAGATAAATAAATTTAGGTAAAACCCATTCTAAGAATAGATAATGCAATTCTATTAGTGGGTCTCTTAAAGCACTTACGATATGTGAAACAGAATGCAATCTTTCGGTCAGCGATTTGCTTGTAAAATATAATTCTAATGCATTCCACTGTTCAATTACGCGACATACTACAGCATTTAGTGAAAGCCATCGAGTTTGTGCAGGGTGAAGCATTTTGTGAATTTGTAAGTCTAAAAAGCATTAAAATTCTTGAAATTCATGCTGACGTTTGGAGCTTGCTTTAAAAAAATTATAGATGCTTCGTGCTAAGTCTTCACATCCTCGAGGAAGAACTTTACACGCTTCACTCGCACATAAATGAAGAGAATAGCAGATGCACTTGAAAATGCTTATCCCAAGACAATGATCTCTGAACCGACTAGCAACAGAATTATGCGATCCCATCATGGTGTTGCAACCGTCAGACGCAAATCCAATGACATTTTCAAAAGTCAGACCACGATCTTCAAAGGTTTTTTCACACAACAAAATAGATGCTTTGCTGTAGCTGAGTAAGTCTCAGAATTCTCCTCAAAAACCTGACAAAGTTCCCAGAATCGGCTGACAACTTGACCTTCTTCCTCGTCATAAAACCTATCGATATCATAATTACAAGATTACTGTTTGTGTTCATGTAACTAATCAGTAATATTTTAAAAAGTAAAATAATTACCTTACAACTATACACATTGTTTTTACGGCCGACACATCCGTTGATTCGTCAATAAGGATACTAAAACGAGCATTTTTTAGTTTATTACATAAAATCTCTTTTTCTGATTCTCCAAGAATGTTTTTGATAATTGCTTTAGATTTTGTACTTTTTAACTGTATATTTTTTGCTATCTCTGAATCCGGAAAAATATCTTTCAAAACGTCAGTCAAGTGATTCATTACATTAAATGAAATATTATGCTCTACCATCAAACCACATAACTTTATTTTAGCCTTTTTAGTGGCTATAGAGGATGAACTATCGATACTTGTTTGACGAGAGGTTGTATACTTGTCAATAGATGTTTGATTGGACAAAACTGAACACTTTAATAAATGTGCTTGCGATTTTACGTGATTTCTGATAACAGCTATTTCTGATGTGAAGCGTACATCACACAACTTACATTTAGCTTTATATAGATTTTTAGAATCACAACTTAGCAATTTTGCAAAATCTTGTTCTGAAAGCCAGCAGTCTCGAAACTTTTGAGGTCACCGAGTGTTAAGACGCTTTTTTTTTTTTGGTGGTGTGTTTTCAGAATCATTTTCATCAGTACTTTGGATAAAATTCATACTAAAATAATAGAAAATTAATTCTAGCCAAACCAATAATGAATTTTAAATATTTCTTAATAATCTTCAAATTCAACGTTAGACACTTATTACAATAAATAAATATCAACTCAATAAAGCTACAATTAATATCAGAATTTTATAAATTTAGATACTTTCTATAAGCCTCGAAAAATTTCAAATAAGTACACGACTGTTTGCTGTTTATGACTGTCTAAAGCTAGCAACTGATGTTTAAACTAGCCAATAAATTTCTATGTTTCTCAAGAGTTCCTAGGGATTTTTGAATATTATAGAATATAGGTATATTTTTATCCTCCGACGTTTTGATGTCTTCAGATGATAAAAAGCCTCTAAAAATTGAATATAGCGCCATTGTGTGCTTAATGGTCGAACACGTAAAATGCATAACTGACGTAACTAAGAAGCCGGAACATTTCCAAATATTTCCTAATTTACAAGCTTATACCAATACAATTGATATTTTTACAACGATAAAAAGATTATAGTAGATTTATCCACTATAGTGAATTCATTATGTTACATAGTACTTAGTACAAAATTATGTGATATCTACTATAATTATCGTACGGATGCCAACACTGCTTTACAGTTTCTATACATTTCCATGAAGTCACCGAAATGTATCTTACATTTTCTATACATTTCGGTGAATCATTGAAATGTTTCATAACGTTTACTATACATTTCGATGAAGTCACCGAAATGCTTCGATATTTTTCCGTGCTGAGCTCTCTTGCGGATATTTCAATGATTTGAAAAAACCAAGTCAGTAGTGATAATATTTTTTTGCTCATATCAATGATAAATAATATATAATTTTCATTAAATATATGCATTAAAAACACAATAAACAATGCATGTATTTTTTTATAAATTTTTCAACCCTCTTTTCAACTCAGAATTATTCAAATTTTATATCCTTTCTCTTCAAAGACTAAAAAATTTTGAACTGTTTTACTTGATACAATATCAAAAACAATTAAGTAATTATGAACCACATGCAATGAAATTTTAACAGTATTCATTCTAATTATGATTAAGCTATTCTCCTAAGCAGATTCCTCTACAAATTCCTCTCATACATAGCATTATGTAGCGGAACTGTGGCAGTTGATGAGCCTGTAAGCTCTAAGCTAATCAGAGTTTCGAATTAATCGTCTAACTCGTAATATTATCTTTTTTATAATGTCCAATTCGTAAATCCAAATTTCGAATTTCATTCCAAAATTCAGTTTCATTTCATTTCAAAAAAATTATGTTTATGATAAATTAGCCACATTATTTGAACTGGGCTAGCAAAAGGGCTAGAGAGTAAAATTTTTTAAGATCAATGTAAAATTTTAAGAAATTCTGATCTTTATATCCTAATAGATTCAGAGAGCAGTGCTTATGTTTTTTTTCTCAGCATAATCTTTAATTTAATTACGCATACACAGAAAAAAAGGATATCTTGGCGTAAGAAATTTTTTCTTGCCGCAAGAATATTTTTTGCAATTTTGAATGAAAACGAAAATTTTCTTGGTTCAAGAGCAAAATTTTCTTAAATTTAGTCATCTTGGCATAAGATTTTTTTTTATTCAACCAAAATAATATTTATATTAGATTAGATTCACTGAAAAATATAGGTCGATATATTTTTTTAAGTAGAGTCATTTATTTTCTTGAATCGAGACTAGAATTTTTTTAAGTCAAGAAAAAAAATCATCAATGGGAGAATTTTATGTCTTCCGTTAAGTAAATATTTGCATGATTCAAAAAAAGTTATTTTATCAAGCTAAGATTATAATTTATTTAAATCAAAATCAAAATTTTCTCATTACAATAGACCATTGTCTTGAGTCGATAATGTAGTTTTCTCAAACTGAGAGTAAATGTTCTTCTGTCACGCAAAAAAAGTTTTTGGTTTGAGATGTTGATATATATTGTGACAATTTACTATACTCACCAACCAAGACAGAAAAGTATCTTATTTTGATAGTTTTTTTTACTTGGTTAGAAACAAAATATATTTGACTTGAAATAAATATTCTTAAAACAAGATTATTTAACTTGAATCAAAATTTAATTATTCTTGATACAATATTTTTATAATATTAGTCGAAGAAAATGTTCTCGGATTAAAAAAATCCAATTACTCAGCCCAAGAATAAAAAAATGAAGGCGAAAATTATCTTGGGCCAAGTCAACCTTTTTTTCTGTGTATATGTCAATATATTTAACTATCATTTCCAATTGAAAATCACAGTGAAAATCAGTTGTTGCTTAAGACTATAAAGTTCAAAAAAAAAATTTGGTTCTACATTTTTCCTACGTAATAAACATATGGAAATTATAGAACCAAAATTTTTCGTACTAAACATCTTATTGTTGATTAACTAATATTATATATAATACATCCATGTATTTAGATTATAAATCATGCCGAAAAAAAATTTCAGCAACAGAATACGTAATAAACGCACGGGAATGTACTTGACATTTTCTATACATTTCGATGAAGTCACCGACATGTATCTTACATTTTCTATACATCACAGTGAAATCACTACTAAATCACAATGACAAAATGGCACTAAATCACTGTGAATTCACTATGAAATCACCGTAAATACACCGTCAAATTACGGTGAAAGTGAATTCACTGTGAATTCACCGTGATTTCACAGTGATCCCAAGTCCGCGAGGGACCATTAATTTATACATGTTAATCTTCAGTGACTTTATTAGCTTGCTTCACCATTAGTAAAATATGAACGCATTATTATTTTATCACTTGCAATTAATTTTGATCATACGAGATATTGCATCAGTTCTTAAATAAATAAAAAAGTTAACCTTTTTTTAATATATGTAGTTGACCATTTATCGAACCTAAAAGTCAACTTGATTGCAAGTTGACGAAAATTTACCACCGAAATGTTACATTAACTTGACTACAAATACTTATTTACCTGCGACTTACTCTAATAGCCACTAGCTTGAAGTTAACAGTAATTTGACAATTGAAATTACCGAAGTTCGCTGCCCGAATTTGCCGACAATTTGACAGCAAAAGTTAGAGCCTGTTTTTCAAACCGAGTTTATTTTTATCCGGATTTAAAGTAATATTGGCAGAATATCTATATACATTATTAATATATAGATATATTGACATTATTAATTCAAACTCAGACAAAAATGAACTTGGTTTGAAAAACTGGCTTTTAGAAAGAAAAATTTGCGGTTATTTTTTTCTTAATTTAGCAGTAACTTTTTTGTCTTAAAAAAAAAAAAACCTGAAAAAAAGTTTCCTTGATTTTTCGCGAACTGTCCGTCAATTTCGGGCGTTTCTGTTTTCGACGACAATTTGTATACAACTTTTGTAGTAAATTTACATTCTTATTCGGGTAGTAAATTTACGTCAAATTGTATAGCAAGTTGTATACTAATTGTCGTCAGAGACGGAGAAATGCAAAGTTGACAGAGATTTGATGAAAAATGTAAGGAAACTTTTATTAGGGTTTTTATCTAGTGAAAAAATTTATCTCTAAATTGAGGAAAAATTAACTGCAAATTTTCCTTTCCAACTTTTGCTGTTAAGTTGTTGGCAAAATCGGACAGCAAATTTCGGTAATTATAATTGGCTATTAGGGTATTTTAATTAATTAAAAATACGTTGAGCTTTAAATTATAATCCTCAAAAAAGTACGTAGGTGGCATGGTCATTAATGCAAATTACCCTAATAGCACAGTTTGCTTTAGCAAAAGTTTCCTTGGATTTTTCGTCAAATTTTTGTCAACTTCGGACTTCTCCGTTTTTTACGAAAATTTGTATGCTACTTGCTATTCAATTTGACGTAAATTGACTACCTGAATTAGAATGCAAACTCACTTTAAAAGTTGAATAAAAAAAAGTTGTCGTCAATTGTCGGACAAATTTTATGTCAATTTATTGTTAATTTGACTTGAAAAATTCTAAAGCAGTTCCTAGCCATCAAATTGTGGTCATTTTTATGTATAAATTTGCTTACCTTCTAAAATGGTAAGAAAGAACATAACTGACTTTTTTTTATCGTAAAATGTTACCTTCAAATTGAAGAAAAATTAACCAAATATCGATCGTTAAACATAAAAAAGCGCTCAAAAAATAATGAATGCGTCAAAATAAATTTTGACTATCTGTAAACTATACAATTCATTATAAATAAATTTCAATATTAAAATTGTATAATGTATATATTTGTATAAAGCGATAGTGGACAATGAAGAGTTAGTAGTTAAATGAAATATCGATAGATTCCATATTTTATTGTAAAACGAAAAATTATTTGTGCTTGTTTAATTTAAAAAATAAACTAAACCAGAGAAGTAATTTTTTCAATTTACAGTAAAATATGCTAGTAAGTACTTCGTTTTTTTTATTTACGTACTTATAATTCTACTACTATTTATTCTATCCACAAGCCCTAAAAAATTTAACAACTTTCTGGCATTAAGTCAACATAAACATATTCAATTTGTGAACATAAAGATAACATTTTGAATCTAACATGTCAATATAAAAGAGTTGTAAATTTGTTATCTTTATGGTATTAAAAAACTAATTGCTATTCGTCAACAAAACGTAACATAGTGTTGTCAAAAAATTACCAAAATGTTGTCAAAAAGTTGAAAAATTATTATCATAAAGTTATCATTTTGAAATATAAAGAAGTTAACTTTTTGCTGGACATGAGTAGTGATATTTGGCGGGAAAAATTTGCTTTGTTGCATCGCAAAATAAATGGTAAAATCGTTTTTTTAACTTTTCCAAGAAAAAAAATTAATATTAGGCCACTTGGGATACGTATTTAACATAAACTACGATTTTTACGTAGAAAACTGTCTGATATGCGTAATCTAACCCTGTTGTCATCCTAAAGTCGATACAAATTGATGACAGATTGAGGGAAGCTTTAACTGAGCGTACTCTTTGTTACTTTTTTTGTTAGTCAATCTGGCTATTTGGAATATTAACTCGGTGACTAATTGTGAGAGCAGATTGATGGAACTTTCTGGTAAAATTGAAGTCAAATTGTGGTCAGCAGTTACAGAGTGTGAAATCATTGTCAAGTTATTTTCAAGTTGATCGCAACTAACTGACACCGACGTTCTGTCGAGAAACTCTTGCTATCGGAGTAAAGTCCCTAATAGCCACTTTGGCCGCAAAATGACTGAAAACTATTACCGGGAGTGATCGTCAAGTTTACTGCAAGAAATTGATGTTCAATTAGTTAATGCCAACTTTTCGTCAAATTGAAAGTAACGGTAAGTCTTTGGCTATTTTTTCGCAACTTTTAGGCAATTCTTTCTATTAACTTGTTTTCCAAAAGTACCAGTAGATTTGTGCCAATTTTCGGTTGGAGCTGCACTCAAATTGCAGTTAGTCAATAGAATATCTCATAGTTGGCACAAGCTTCTCGTCAAATTGAAAAACAAATTTTCCTGAACAAACGTTTGCTCAACAAGCCTGGCATCTAGCGTTATTCACATGTATCTAGATGGAAAGCAACTTTTATTTTTTTTTCTCCCACCGAAACTATAAATGTATATAGTGCAGAAACTGACGAAGAAGGAAGTAAGTGCTGCCATCTTGAAAACTTGTCTGCCTTTTTGATCACGATAGAAACTATCGACCATTACATTGAATTTGTCTTGTAAAGTCCATACTTATATGAACATCTTTCTCATCGTATTTCAATGAATTAAGTAGTTATACTTAAAAAAAAAATTTATCAGAATAATTTTTTAATTCACTTCAGATAACATATATTTTTTAGTCGTTCAATTTCGTGAGATTCTTTTTTTTTTTTTTTTCATTGTGCTTCATCCTAAATCGCTTCTTACTGAAACTTGTAAAAACATCAATTTCTACATATGATTTAAAACATATAAATCATTTATAAAAGTTGCTTTAATATACTTCAAAAATGTTTTCACTTGTTAAATTGTCAAGTGGATAATATTTAGTTTCAATGGATTGTGAATATGATGGAATTGATGATACTCATTGTGTTCTTAAAATCGGTGGAACTAAAGAAGTGGCACTTATTGTGGCTAAATATGGTAAGCTAATTATTTTGCAACGAAATTATCTATTACAATCAACTATGATAAATTTTTTTCTTGAATTCACTTTTTTTTTATGACCAAATTTTTTTCTTCAATTTATTTCCAGGTAAACAGGTAATCAGGTAAAGATTGGTGCAAAATATCCTGACAGGTTGAGGGCAACACGACTTAGAAAACATTTCGCTACAACTGTAGATTCTCTGGAAATAGATGAATGCAGAGTATATGACATATCTAATTTTATGGGACACGCTGAGAAAATACACAGAGATAGATATCGCCAACCAGTAGTCACTCGCGATCTTCTAGGTGTATCAGAAATTCTTGAAATGGCGTCAGGTGTAACGGGAAATGTGAAACGCACTAATGGTAATCATAACGCTTTCGAAAATTCTCAACGTATGTTTTTATAAACGTTAAATTTATAAGCTTTAGTATGTCTGTATTAGAGTGTTTCAAAAAAAAAAAAAATTTTTTTCTTGAAAACAAGTTCATTTAGATATAAAAATACGCCTGCAAAAATTAGAGCTCTTAATATTCACGTTGAGAGGTTCCGTATCGCATTTTTCAATTTTCTATAAGGATAATATGGAAAAAATTTGTTTATGTTTTCTGATTTTTATAACTGGCTAACGATGCGTGGTAGAAAAATTCAGCATACATAAATTAGCAGGGAATTCGATGCTCTACAGAAGAAGTTTCTTATCATTTTTTGATAAATCTATTTGCTCAAAAGTTATTCAAGCTTGAAGTCAAATTTACATTAAATTTTGAGATCTTTTCACTTTTTCGGCAAAACTATCAGACTTATCACGAAATGCCGTGAAAACTTTTTTGTAGATAATTTTATTTCCTACAAACAATTTTCAGTTAAGTTTTTTCGAATTCAACATTGTTTTTTAATTATTAACATTTTAATGGAAAACTCTCGAAAAAAAAAAATAAATAAATAGTAATCTGGCCGATTTTAAGAGTTTGAAATTAAAATATAAATAACTAGAAAACAATGCGGAATTCGAAAAAATTTTATAAAAAATAGTTTGTAGGGAATAAAATTGTCTACAAAAAAGTTTTCATGATATTTTGTGAGAGGTCCGATAGTTTTACTGAAAAAGTAAAAAGATCTCTAAATTTAATATAAATTTGACTTCAAGCTTGAATAACTTTTGAGCAAATAGATTTATCGAAAAATAATAAGAGACTTCTTCTGTAGAGCATCAAATTCCCTACTAATTCATGGATGCTGAATTTTCCTACCACGCATCGTTAGCCAGTTATAAAAACCAAAAGACAAAAAAAAATTTTCCATTTTATTTTTATGTAAAATCGAAAAGTGTGATGCGGAACCTCTTAATGTTAAAATGAATAACTCTAATTTTCATGAACGTATTTTTATATCTAAATGAAACTTTCGAAAATGTTTCCGAGAAAAAAAAAAACAGATTGTTTTTTTTTTTAACACCCTGGTATCCATCCTTTCTAATTTAAAATATTTCTATATCTGATTTTCTATTCTAAAAATAACTAAGTACAACTATATAAAATACACGGTGAAATTCGTTTATTTATTCATTTTCAGCATCTTGCAGTTTTGAGCCAGATTTCCAGACCACTAACACAGCTACTATTTTCAATAAAACTAGATTTATGAATATTAGCACTAGTATAGAAGATGATAGTAATTCACTGAATGATTCGGATGAGGATTCATCATCAACATTGCGACAAATTCGGACAAAGTATACGAAAAAAAACCCTACTCATGGAAAAAAGGACGACCAGCTTGATAATGTTCCACACGATATTGTATTAAATAAAAATACTATGAGAGAGCAAGTAGAAAGTACTTTGAAAAAAGGTTCATAAAAAGATATAGTGAAACTTAAATATGATTCTATCTATTTAATAAGAAATGATTAACTTTAATGTTTTTTTTATTTTAGGTAATACTAGAAAAACTACTAAAGTGCGATGGACAGAAGAAGAGCGAAACATAGTTCTTAATGCATTCTCTCAATTTATCACAGACAAAAAACTGCCACCTACTAAGCTGGTGCAAAAATTATTAGACGAAAATCCAAATTTAAAAAGAACTGTAGCTACTATCCGAACATGGATTCATAACCAACATTCAGGACAGTTAAAAAAAATGGAGATGATTAATTATTTTTTATTGACACAATAATCTGTTGAGTTTTGGCAAATTTAATTATGTTCCTTATTTTTTTGTTTTTTTCTATATTTTTGTTTACGGCATTTTAACAACTATTAAGTTTCTACAAATATTTAACACCTTAGATGTTGAAAAAATTATTTGATATAAAGAATTGGTAATAATGTTCTACAATTGTCACTAATTATTGAAAAGAAAAAATTCATTTCAATTTTCATTAGTGTTAAAAATAATTAAAAATTTTCAAATGATATTTTTTTTTAAGACTAAGATACAATTTAAAAAAATTGCAAAAGAAGAGAATTACTTTGATGCGTTTGTCTTAAAAGTTTAACGGTGTTTCTCATCATTTCTAACTAATTGTTTTGTTTAAGATATTCTGGATACTATTAAGTTTTATAATACTTTCTGAGGCATTAAGGTATTGAAAAGAACTTACATGATAGAAAGAAAGAATGAAAATATTTTACAACACTCACTGATCACTTAATAAGTAAGAAGATTATTTAATATTCAAAAGTAGTAACAAAATTTGAATGATTTAATAAAGGTTTTACGGTTAATAAAGCGTTGAAGAAGAAGATTATTTTTATTAATTTAAATTAAAAATTATTTTTCAATTACTATAGCTTTCATGTCAGGCTTACTTTGTTAATTGTTACTTAAAAAATTACTTATGATTTTTCTTTTTTATTTTATCTTTTTCTTTAATCTTACTCGCATAATTGTTTAATTTTTAATACTTGATAATTTTTGGAACCGTAACAAAAGAAAATTTGATTGATGATCAAAAATTATAATATTTACGAAGAAATGTGACGATCATTATTCTATTGTTACGATGATGCTTAATAAATAAAAATTTAACACCACAATAATCTCGTAATCTTTAACTTTCTATACAACAATTGACTGTATCTGTACAATATTCTATCAGATTTTATGATGATTACTTTATGTTTTATTTAAATAAGTCTTTAACAACATATTTTCATACTGGCTCGATTCATAACTTTATCTAATTATAGAAAAAAATAAGATTGAAAGTCAATCATATTCACATTGATTTTCAACAAAAATACCAAACACGAGTAAAATTTATCAAATTCTTGGAAAAAAATAATAAACTATTTTGTTCACATTAAAAATAAAGTTTAAGTTACTTAAATTTATATGAAGTTACATTATCATCAGTTACAAGCTTAATTTTAATAAACTATTAACGTAATGGTAGAGTATTAGCTTCCTTGGTTAAAGATTCCTACTGAAAACAATAGATATCGATTGTTTTTCGATTGAATTGGTTTCAATTCGATTCAATTGGAATTCTTAACCACACTGTTTCATACATTTTTGATTCAATTAATTTTCTATAGTACAGTCGAGTCTCGTTATGAGTCCGTGAACCAGGATTTCCACGGAAGACCTTCCCCCTCCACAACGTGAAAAAAAAATTAATTTCAGAGTCTCGATATGAGACCGTATATTCATGAAAAGAAATTAAGAGTTCATTTATCATATTAGTCCTATTTACATATAAGAAACATAACACTCAAGTCAAACGGACTCATAACGAGATACTGGAAACAATCACGTACACACTCACACGCTTAAAAAGTAGGGGAAGTTCAACTCACGACTGTCGCCTGCGCTGACAGAGTGGGGGTACACAAATTCTTAGAATTATATTCCCCTACACCCCTTTATGCGGGTTCATAACGAGACTCGACTGTACTACTAGTGATTAACTACACAACCTTATTTTCTTTGTTAGTTGAAGACTCAACGAGAAAAAATAAATATTTTCAATAGCCTTTTCAATATAATAATTTACATGTTTTTATGACTTTTCACGCAATTACAATTTTTTAGTATATTGAAAAAAAAAAAAAAAAAAAATCTGTTGGGATAGTTATTGATTTTGATACACACTGTATGAACGTTTCTTTTCATCGAGAAATAAATTTTTTGAGATTTGTCAACAACACATTCATGCTTAATTCTTTACGTAGCAAACTAATTAATTAGTTAACGAGATTGACTATATTCGGCTTATACGATTTGTTTGTCTCTTTAGGTCTGTAAAAAAAAAAAACATTTATGTATTTAAAATGTTTTTTCTCAAATGTTTGTCATGCAATGTTTTTTGGCGATAACTTTTTTTTCTGATTGTAAAGATAAAAAATTTCCATGACATTAAGTACAGCTCAAAGAACATTATCAAGGATGTATATTACTTTACACATTTTAATGTACGTACGTGCGTACATTCATATTAAGACTCAATTTCTCGAAGCAAAAAAAAAAAAAAAAAGTAACCAAAAAAATTGAAATTTGGGCATTTGTTAAAATTTTGAACAAAAGTTTGAAAGGGCATAGCTGAGTAAGCATGGAAGCGATGCACCGAACTAAAATTCTACTAAAAGTGTCAGGGTAATTAGGCACATGCAAAAAAATGAAGTCCAGAAATTTCAACCTTCTGTATCTTTTGATTTTCAAAAACTTTTGTTGATTTTCAAAAAAGTAAATAATCAAAATCCAATAAAAATTGATTTCTCAGAATTGGGTGAATCTATTTCACTAAAACTTGTATGTTTTAAGGGCATACATGTTCACTGTTTACAAAAATAATCAACTTTGAAATCCAATATTATTACTTAAAAAAAAAATAAATAATTTACATTTAATTTTTTTTAACCACAATAATTTCGAGCGACAACGACAAGATATTTTTTTTTTAATCTTATATCTTCCTCAACATTGTATATTTTCGCACACCTCATGCACGAAAGCGCTGAGGTTGCTTTATGATCGATCTATTTTTTTCAATTTTTTTGTTGTGGCGCCTCACAATTAAGAATTTAATAACATTTAAAATGACTAATTTTTCAACATCAATGCGAAGCTACAAAGCTAATGTCTTTTTTCTTGAGTTTTAATAATAAATGATAAAAATTTAAGTCTATGGATCAACTAATTCAATAAGCGTTGAAAAATATTTTTGTCACTTTTGTTGCTTTTCTTGATTGTTATTCGCATAAGAATTAGTTGGAAAAAAATAAATTATAAGATGTGAAAGCTTCGTCTTGTTGTTAAAATAATAAGTTATTTTGCATGTAATCGAATTTTTTATTAGTATGGGACAAAGCAATAGAAAAATTGAAAAAAATGTAATATTGAAGAGGACATAAGATTAAAAAAATAAACGTTTTGTGTTTGTCGCCTCAAATTATTATGGTTAAAAAAAAAATTAAATTAAAATTTTTTTCTTTCAAGCGATAATATTCGATTCCAAAGTTGATTATTTTTGTAAAGAGTGCTCCTGTCTGACCTATAAACATATAAAAATAGTAGCCGAAAAGATTCTCAGAAAACAATATTGATCATTTGATTTTTCTTGGAAACCAAAAGTGACAGAAATTAAAAATTTTAAGGAGTTCAGTTTCTTGTATGTGTCTACTTGTCCTGATATTTTTTGTAAAATATTTTTCAGGGGCACTATTGCCATGCCTACCCAGCTGTGACTATTTCTTTTTTCAGCATGATTTACAATCTGCACGGAAAAAAATTTCCTGTTGCTGCAACATGCCTGCCTCTTGTTGCAGCAACAGGACATTTTTTTCCGTGTAAATACATAAATGTGTCTGGATATCCATTTATTACTTTTAAATTAATAATAATAGTAAAAATCAGTCACAAAATATTAGTTTATCAGCAACACGATATCCAGTAAGAACAAATTCGGTTCCATAAATTATACACGGTCATCACGTAAGAAAATGATAGAACTTGAATTTTTCTTCCTGAACTTCTTAATGTTGATTAACAACGAATTTTTTATTGATTTTCACTGTCATCAAGTATTGGAAATGATAGATGAATATTTTTACACATACATGAATTCAAATTAAAGATCATACGGAGAAATAAAAAAACCTCAGCAATTAGATTGTTTTGACTTCCTATGTTAATACAAACAATATAATTACAATAATTATTAAGTAGGTGAACTATTTTTTGGAGTTTACAAGTCTGTGTTACATTGTCTGTACTTTTAATGAGTCGGTATGTACGTTGTACATTTCCGTGACTTATGGATAAAAGTATAGTTCTTTTATCCGTAAGTCACGGAAATATATAACATTCAGTAGTATTTATAAGGAACTGAAAACTATTAAATTTGGACAGCCGAAATCCAACCATAGTCATAAAAACTCAATAATTGTTGTAAATTTCCTATTTACTACAATATAGAAAGTCCAAAAATATTGGTGTCATAGGTAAACATTGGTCACATAGGGAATAATATTTAACAATTACTTTTCGGTCAGTGATGGTAGTAAGAATCACTAACAAATTATTTGTACATCGTCATTGAAAAATACAGAGCGAACAATTCTGGTCCCGTGATTTCCATGCAGTGATTATGTATTCTATTGCTAATATTTTCTATTTCTAGCATGTCCTATGATCTAAATATATACACATGTAAAAATATTAATATGTAACATTTCAACCGATGATAATAGTGAAAATCAGTCACCAAATATTTGTTAATAAACATTAAGATGCTTAGTAAAAATAACATCAGTTCCAGAACTTTCATACGTTTATTAAGTAAAAAAAATTATAAAACCAAATTTTTCCATTCTGAGCTTCTCAATGTTGATTAATAACTAATTTGGAAGTAACTCTTACTGTCGACATTGATTTAAAAGTAATAGACTAATATGTTTACTTATGTTGGTATTTAAATTAAAGACCATAATGAAAAAAAGCACTTGAGTTATTTGAATTTCCTGTATTAATAGAAATAACAAAATTACAATAAATATTGACTTGGTAAACCATCTTTAGAGATCCGCAGTCAGAATCTACTTGTCTTTATATCCTGTTAAGTAATTATGTTTGTTATACATTTCCGTGACTTACGGAAAAATGAAGGGTTCCTTTATCCATGAGTCACGAAAATGTACAACATTTATATGAACTTTAGATACCTTTACTTTGTATATACACGTTGTATATAAGTTGTATACAATTTATATACGAAGTCATCGAAATGTAAAATTTTGAAAATAAGAGAAAATATCGATATTATATCAAAAATTTTTGATGTTCTAGTTTTAAGGGTTGTTTGGCACGCATTGATATAAAAAAAAATCGAGTCATGGAAATGTATAGGTGACATACATACATATATATATATATATATATAAATATATATATATATATATATAAATATATATATATATATATTGAGACAAACCGCTTTTCGTTTTCGCGATTTTAACCAGCAGCCACCAGAATTCGCGGGTTAAACCCTGGCTTAGGCTGGCCTCTAACAAATTTTCATTTACTTGGACAGAGCAGTGGGCTGAGTTCTTGCAAAGCAAAGACCCGCACTTATTCAAACTCGGCAACGTACGTAAAATTCACCAACTTACCTCACGGCTTATGATTTATCAGTAGATTTCTTATAATGAATAGATTTATTAGTTCTTACTTAATAATATTCTTAATAGATGATTTAATAATTCTTACCAGTAAAATAGGAAAATAAATAATATGAGTGAAAGATAGAGTGAAAGGATTTAATTAGAAAGATGCAAGTTTATTGCCAATTATAATAAAATTCAATTACTTACAATAAATACGTCGCAATTAACAATATATAGAATATTCCTCGTAGATGCCGGATACAATGGTCCTCTACGTGGAATAGCGCAGTTGTACACAGAATTTATTATTTAATATTATAATCTTTAGTATCGCGAGTGAATCGCCAGTGATGTACAATATTAATAAGTTTATTAACACTTGATTTACGATATTTATAATAATTTATAAAAAGAATAATGAAATAATATTGCAAGTAAAATTGCCAGAGTAATAATATAAATATCTCAATATAATTAATAAGTATCGCAAATTAATAAGAAAAGGTACGTCTCAGTACTAAGTGATCCAGGATCGAAGTCATTGACCGATAGTTGAGGGTCTGGGACTCGCCTCTGACTCTGTCCCCACTTCACCCTTACGGACATGCGTCGACATGAAAATTAAGTCATGTGACCATGGTACTATGACGTATTAAACTCGGGCGGCAAAAAGACGGAGAAAAGTGGGAACCGCAAGGCTGAGGACGACGAAGACAATTCACATTGTCTCAATATATATATATTAGAGTAATCCTTAGCAAGGATGTTTTCGAATTTTTTTGCTCCCAGGGGCACGAATGCTTCCAAATGGATAAAAAAAAATCCCTTTAATATTTGAGCTCTTAATATTAACTCTAAGATAGACCGCATTCCAACCAAAGTTTCTTATGGAAATAACATGGAAAAAATTTCTTTCGTTCTTAGAAATTTTATAACTTGCGAACAGTTAATTCTAAAATAATGAAACATCCATATTTTTACAGAGAATTTAACGCTCTCCAAAATAAATCTCTAATGATTTCTCGCTAAGTTCATTGGTTCAAAAGTTATTCGAGCTCAAAATTTAATTTTTATATAATTGTCAATATTATTAAGTATTTTTATGAGATATCTGCATGTGATATAAAATTTATGACATTTTTTTTTAAGTTATCTTATTTATGATCAATTCATGTTAATATAATTTTTAACTTCCCGCTAAGAAAATTGTAAAATTTCCAAAATTTCAGAAAGTTATTGTTTTCACCCCGATTTTCGAAAATCGAGTTTTCATCAGATGACGATGTTTCGCGGTCGTAGAAAACTACTCCAACTATACCAATTTAATATAGTGGAAACCTAAAACATGCAAACATTCTCAATAAGACAATTTATAGATAAATTGAGAAAAATATAGATAGCCCGAACTGGGAATCGAACGCAGACCATGTCGGTATCGCGCCGAGTGCTCTACCAGTTGAGCTATCCGGCACTATACTATATTCCGTTCAATTTGATCTATAACTTATTGAGCCACACCGTTGGTCACCGCCGTCCCGCGGCGGAGTGTGGTTGGTGCTCAATAGCCGTTATGGCCCTCCGATGGTAGAAAACTGAAAATAAAAATAATACCAAAAAAAAAAAGTCTCACTTGGAGCTATCCCAAATTGCCTTGGACACGCAGCTCTGCTCAGGCTGAGTTAGAAATCCTGGTTGAGCACCAGTTTGTGTGCCCCAGGAACAAATTCAAATTTAAAATAAAATAACACGAAAAATGAAAATGAAAATAAATTAAAATATGGGAGAACAGTTTCAGATTTTAGGAAGAGGAAAGCAAGAAAAAGATAGTAATTTAAATAAATAAAATCTAAATAACTATCGGGTTGATGACCATTTGCTTTCAAATATATTTTTAATTATAAAATTTAGATACACAGTTGTATCGCATATCCAAAATAAACAATAACAATAGTAAAATAATAATAACTCACAAAAATAATACGGGTATGCGTATACAAATTATAAAATAATAATAATGTATAAACAATAAATATATTAAGCGCAAAGAAAATAATTTAACGCCGGTAAATCATAATACCACTCGCCCGTGATACTCAAAAAAATTATAAATACTGGTGACTGATGATAATTGCTAAATAATATTTTACTATTTGTAAATTATTGTATCACTCGCACGTGATAGTTCAAAATAATAATAATATATTTACAAAATAATCTTTAAATATTTTAAAGAAATAGTTTTCGTAAATTAAGCCACTGGTGACTGCTATGCAATATTTGCACAAATAATAATTGCAAAAATAATAGATTTAATAATAATAATAATTAAAATTAATAATAATGAATAAAATAATACTTTAAATACTTGGTAATTATTAAACAAAATGTATCCTAAATACGTAAGCATATAAATCAAATGTGCAACTATTTTCCCAGCACTACCAAATCAAATTATATACTCAAATTAATCAGTGAAGTTTCCTGATTCAAATACAATTCACACCTAAGAAAAACATTATATAATATTAGTACAGTAATCAAAAATAAAATCTTATATGTAAACAAAATAATTATAATAACAATATATCGGATGAGACGTGTGAGCAACGTGTGCTGCCCTCTGTTGCTCACCGACCTGATGCGAGACGGCCGCGATATTCCAATATCGTGTCAAACTTGTTAGCCATCAACTTTCCTGAAAATTTCAGATCATTTCATCATGTAGACTCGAAAATATTAGCGAATTACGAAAAAAACAAATTTTTTTAGTTTCTTAGTGATTTCTCAGAAACGACTTGAATGACCGACTTTAAAATCTAATCAGCTCTAGAATTTGATAGAACATGTCGATTGCCGCCTGAGCTATCTCAATCGCTTAATTTGTTCTAGAGATACCGCGGGAGAAAGAAATGGTAAAAAACAGTTATTTGTGAATATCTTTGAGAAAACTCAACCAAACAATTCCAAAATCTAACCAGCTCTAAAACTTAGCGAAATGCATCAATTGTCGCCTCAACCATCTCAATCGGTTCATGTGTTCGAGAGATATCGTTGGAGAAAGAAGTGATGAAAAACGGTTTTCTTCAAAATATCTTCGAAACGAGTGACCCGATCGATTTCAAATTTCAATCAGCTCTAAAATTCAACAGAACGCGCCAATTGCTACCTCAACCATCAAAATTGGTTACTTAGTTCAAAAGATGTCAGCTTCGAAAAGTGAATAAAATAACATTTTATTTTATTTTTTCCGCATAAATCAAAATAAAATGTACTAACATGTCTCTGAAATCATACCAACTCTTCCTCTTTATGGTTTCTTTCAATCATCATATAATGTCATTTACCTTGTTCTTTAGTTTAAATCATGTCACGATATTTTAATATCGCGACAGTCTCGCATCAGGTCGGTGAGCAACAGAGGGCAGCACACGCTGCTCACACGTCTCATCCGACATTGTATTATAATTATTGTTTGTTTACATGTAAGATTTTATTTAATTATTGTGTTAATACTACGTTATTGATTTCTTAGGTATAAAGTGTATTTGAATCAGGAGATTTCACTGATTAATTAGAGTATATATTTGGATTTTTGTAGCGCTGGGAGAAATAGTTGCGCATTTCATTTATGTGCTCATGATTATTTTAAATTGGTTGGCGCTAGCGCGTCAACGCAGCAGTTAACATCAGTAAATTTATTTATTATAAATAAATCTTCTAGTTTAGTAAATAAATCATTGATTGATTTATCTTAAAATCATATTAATAATTAATTATGAAAGGGCAACTGGTCATTTAGCGTCGGGAACTGGGTAAATTACACGGCCAAAGTTATGTATTATGTTGGTGGTACTGTAAAAAAATATTATGCGACAGTTATATATCTCCATTGGGTGAAGTGAGATATATGACAAAATGGCGCCGGTCTAGGTGCCGGCGTGAGATTCACGTGCTGCCATGGTCAGACGTGGGAAAGTCTCTGTAGGAGTAGCGTGTGTGCTCTGTTACATTAAAATAATTATAAATTTGTCGCCATTTGGTATTTTGTGTTGATAATATACACCCATTGGCATTAGTTGAACATTGGATAAATCGCATAAAGGAAAATACATTTACCGTATTAGCGTGCAACCAAGGGAGTTCAATAATACGTAAACTGTAAGTACTTTTTTGGCTAATACATTGGCGTGTAATTTGGTTCCCGAGTTGGTGATCATTTGTATATAGCATAAGCGTGAGAGAGATAGTGAATTCTGAGTATTAATAATTTGTCATAAGCATGTGATGGAATGCGTAAGTATTGTACTCAGTAAATACGAATACAATCGGTGAAAATATGCAGTGCTATTTTACCAAATATTGAGTGTGATAAATGTTTGGTTATTTTTCATTATCATTTATTATTAATTTGAGTTATTATTTTTATAATTAATTTTTGGTGCGTATTATTATTTTATTATTTTAATTATCACGTGAGAGTGATACAAAAGTATAAATATCACTCATAATTATTGTATCCAAGAGTGCTCTTTATTTGTATTATTTGAGTATAGGATAATATTATTTTGTGAATACCGTAAAATTCACCATTGGAAATTGTTGGGAATTTTTACTGGAAATACTTCAAAATTCTTATATGAGATTATTTTATTTAATATTTTCTATTCACTTGCGAGTGATATAATAATCTACAATTATTGAAGTATTATTCTGAGATTGTTCTCCGTGAATTATATTGAGTTTGTTTATGTTCACGTGTGAGTGAGACTATTAATTATTAAATGTTATATATTTTTTTACAATACATTTATACATTTATTGTTTATGCAGTATTATTATTATTTGAATTATAATTTTATATGCGCATACTATTATTATTATTTTTCTTGTAAGTGATTTACTATTATTTTTCGATATTATTTATGTGAGTATGCGATATATATTTGACTGATGAGTTATTAGTTAATGGATAATTAAACACAAATAGTCATCAAACCGGTGGTATTTAATATTATTATTTCATTACTGCTATCTTTTCTTGCTATCCTAATTCCTAAAATCTGAAATCGCTATCCTGTTATTCATTTTATTTTCATTTTCATTTTTCTCCGTTGTGTTATTTGTGAGTTAATTTGTTCGTGGGGCACACGAACTGGCGCCCAACTAGGTTGTCTAACCCAGCCTGAGCAGAGCAGCTAGTCCAGGGAGATTCAGGATATCTCCAGGTGGGACATTTGTTTTGGTTTTATTTTATTTTTTCAGTTTTTCAACCAACGGAGAGCCATAACGGCTATTGAGCGCCAACCACACTCCGCCGTGGGACGCGTAAAATAGTAGAGAACGTTATAATCTGATTGTCAAGGAAAAAATTGAAAAAATTACAGTTTTTAATATTTCTCTCGGATATTGTATACATATTCTTGCTCTGACATGAGTTAAATCTAATCTCAATCTTGATTGTGATCATTGACATTGATTTCTGCCGCAATACACTTATTTTGTTAAACGTAATTGGGAATTAAATTTGAAAAATCGCTTCTTCAACAATGATTTTTGATTTTTAAATTGACAAACATTAGCATAAAACGTCACTTGTTAGAACTTGTAAAGATCTTGAAAAAACAATTGCGTGTAATAGCATGTTCGAGCTGAAAGAATTCAAAAAAATATTTACACTAATGTTTTCGAGCTCCTTGAGCTCGAAAACAGCGGGAAGTTTTAGGGCTGGCCCGCAGGGATAACCGATGCCCAGATTTTTTCTTTTGTAACTGTTATCAATACGCATGTTTCGTCGATTAAACAACTGAAAGTTTCTTAATATTCAAGAATACTAAATCCTACCAAAAACAGATTCTCTGTATAACATCGCCCCAAGTACACGTTTAAAATTTTTTACAAATAAGAAAAAATTATTTTTTACAAAAAAAATAAATCAAATCAAAAAAATACCAAGTACTTAAAATCCTACCAAAAACAGATTCTCTGTATAAAGTCGCGCTAAGGACACGTTTAAAATTTTTTAAAAGTAAAAAAAAAAATTATTTTTTACAAAAAAAAAGTCAAATCGAAAAAATACCAAGTACCTAGTATGATGCAAAATCATAACAAACATTTTCATAAAATTTCAAAAAAAAAATTGTATAACAAAATTTCAATGTACTTGTTGTGCGTTACTACATGTACTCAAGCAAAATTAATCTGAAAACAATCATTTTTTGACTCTTTAAAAATGTTGTTTAACCCTTTTTTCACGAAGTTACAGGCTGTTAATAGAAAAATCTCTTCATTTTTTAAAATTCGATATTTCGAAAACGGTTGGAGGAAAAAATTTGAAAAAAATCATGAAGGACTCTTTCAACCTATGCTGAAAGATAAAAAAATCAGAGGTTCAAAATAACTTATTGAGCCACACCGTCCATCGTACGGTATTGCACCAATTTAATATATAGTGGAAACCTAAATCATGCAAACCTTCTCAATATGACAATTTATAGATAAATTGAGAAAAATATAGATAGCCCGAACTGGGAATCGAACTCAGACCATGTCGGTATCGCACCGAGTGCTCTACCAGTTGAGCTATCCGGCACTATACTATATTCCGTTCAATTTGATCTATAACTTATTGAGCCACACCATCCATCGTACGTTAATACATCAATTTTATATAGTGGGAACTTAAACAGAGTTGATTTTTTTATTTTGCTCTACAATCGATTGAGGCAGTACGAAGTCTGCCGGGTCAGCTAGTTTCTAATAAAATCAAACATGTTTTTTTTTACTCTTTTGTAAGCACACCAAGTACATTGAAATTTTGTTATACAATTTTTTTTTGAAATTTTATGAAAATGTTTGTTATGATTTTGCATCATACTAGGTACTTGGTATTTTTTCGATTTGACTTTTTTTTTGTAAAAAATAATTTTTTTTTTACTTTTAAAAAATTTTAAACGTGTCCTTAGCGCGACTTTATACAGAGAATCTGTTTTTGGTAGGATTTTAAGTACTTGGTATTTTTTCGATTTGATTTATTTTTTTATTAAAAAATAATTTTTTCTTATTTGTAAAAAATTTTAAACGTGTACTTGGCGCGATGTTATACAGAAAATCTGTTTTTGGTAGGATTTGTTTTCTTTTTGTCGTGTTGATTGTGAATATTATCAGAAATCGCTTAATGAAGTTGTATATTTGTGCTCCAACTTAACTCCTCATTATAAATCAACTCAATATAAACCGATCCGATTTATTTCAATTGCAATCGTTTGTTGGTCGTTTGTCGATCAATGTTGACCTATCAAAGTTGTTTGAGGGTTAATTGCTTAATTATGAAAAAGTAAATAAAAATTAACCTTCAATTTTTTTCATTGAACCCCTCTATTCCTATATTTTTTTTATTTTTTTATTTAAATTGCTAGGAAACCGTTTGTCGGTGATTGTTGGTGAAAACAAATAAAACAGTAATTTATTTATAACAAAAATGTAATTAAAAAACTAGAATTTCCATTAGTAGTCTTCAATAAATAATATTTTTTTTTGTATAATGATATTTTGTTTTTGTACAATGATATTAAATCTTCCGTTAAAAAATTAACTTAAAAAATAATTATTTGTTTCCATTGATTAAAAACCTTATTTCCAAATTTCGCCAATAAGGTATTGACAGGTAGCGCCACAATGTTGTTAGATGTACGAAATTACCCTAAAAGCCACTTTAGATTAAAACTGACAGTAATTTGACAATTGAAATTATCAAAATGTGCTGCCTGAATTGGCCGACAATTTGATAGCAAAACTTGAAAATAAAATTAGCGGTTAATTTTTTTTTTAATTAAGAGGTTACTTTTTTTTACTAGAAAAAAACCCTAATAAAAGTTCCCATGAAATTTTTGTCAAATGTCTGTCAAATTCGGGCTTTTCCGTTTTTGACGATAATTCGTATACGACTTTCAAAATGAATTTGCATTCGAATTCGGGTAGTAAATTTACGTCAAATTGTATAGCAAGTTGTATGCAAATTCTCGTCAAAAACGGAATAGCCCGAAGTTGACAGACATTTGACTACAATTTCATAGGAACTTTCCCTAGGGTTTTTTTCTAGCCAAAAAAAGAAACCTCTAAATAAAAAAAAAAATTAACCGCTAATTTTTTTTTTTAACTTTTGCTGTCAAATTGTCGGCAGATGTGGGCGGCAAATTTCGGTAATTTCAACTGTCAAATTACTGTCGATTTCAATCTGGAGTGACTGTTAGGGCAGTAACGGCAGACTTCAACTAACCCTAATAGCACAATTTGCTTGAGCAAAAGTTTCCTGTACAAAAGTTTCGTTGAATTTTTCCTCAAATTTCCGTCAACTTTGGACTTTTCCATTTTTTATGACAAGTTGTATGCAACTTACTATTGAATTTGACGTAAATTTACTGCCCAAATTTGAATGCAAATTCACTTCAAAAGTTGACTAGAAAAAAGTTGTCTTTAATTTTCAGGCAAATTTTATGTCAATTTATCGTTAATTTGACTTGAAAAATTGTTAAGTATATTTTTACGCACAAATTGTAGACAATTTTACGTATAAATTTGCATACCTTCTGAAATGGTAAGAATGAACATTATCGACCGTTTTTTTTCGTACAAATTTATCTTAAAATTGAAGAAAAATTAACCGCAAATTTTTATTTTCAACTTCTGCTGTGATATTGTCTGCAGATTCAGGCAGCAGATTTCAGGTAATTTCAACATCAAATTACTATCAATTTAAATACTATTACGGTAAGTTAGTAATTCCAGGTATTGGCCGTGCTTAGCTGAATTAAGTCCTCTGTAAATTAAGTTAAGATTTAGCATAGTAGAAGCAAAGCATACTTATTAGACTAAATCTTAACTAAATCTTATTAGGTATACGTATAGGATTTAGTTCGGCCGAATACGGCCATCAATGACAACATCTGTACCTATCATCGCGCTAAATGACACGATTTTGGTACCACCTTTAAAAGCTACACTCTAAATATAATTGCTTAGCAAGATTTGCAGTGGAACATTTACGGGTAACTTAATAATAAGTTTCTGGGAAGTCTTGGCTGAATAATACTTGCGTGCAAATTGATGCAAATCAACTACCGTCTGAACGTAATTTGACAGAAAAACTTGCCATCAATTTGAAGTGAAACTTACAGTCAACTTAACGTCATTGTCTGACAGTAACACTTGGTCGAATTGAATTCAAGTTACAGACAATTTACTGTCAACTTGAAGGTAACTGTTTGCTCTCCAACACTTTTCCTTCGAATTGGCTAATACGGCAGTAGCTTAAAGTTAACTCACGGTTGGAGGCTATCAGGGACCTCGCGAATATAACTAGAGAGAACATACAACATTCAAAATTTTTTAGCAATCCACAAATTATATTTCCTAAATGAAAGGTAATATTTGACGCAAAATTTAGTTTTAGTCAATAATAATAACTTAATTAGAGATAATCATACGGATTTTCAACGCAATCACTAAGTAAACATTATACTTTAATTGATCACTACATAAATATATATACATAGCACTAATTAAAAAGTTGGTGTTAATTAAATGCGACCAAAATAGTGACAACTTTCAGCTTTTGAAAAGTTCCTATAAGTTGTTATCAAGTTTCTTATAACTTGGCAACCAGTTGCAGCTAATTTAAGGAAATGCCAATTTCTGCGGTCAACTTGATGACAAGTTGCGACAATAGATTGTCGTTAGCTTGCTGACAGCTTGACTATCAAGGTTGATACTGCTTAGCGAATAGAACTACACCATAAGGACGTTAAACATGAGTTTTACATAATCGTAAAAGTTTTTTTTGCAACTATATAAAAGCATTTCTAACAGCACAGTTTGCTTTAGCAAAAGTTTACTTATAAAATTTTCCTTGAATTTTTCATAAAATTTATGATTATGAAACGAATTTATTTATGCTCATAAAAAATTTGCATACGAAACTGTAGTAAAAAATACAGACTGAAGCACCACTGGTGGCGAAAAAACAAATCACTGCTACACAAAAATTTCAATATTTACTGAATCGTGGCATTTCCTACAACTTTTTATTCTCTGGCAGTGTCCTTTTCGCATGGAAAAATTTGTAAAAGGATTAAAAATGGGGGTGCTATAGTATATGCTGGCCTAATTTAATTATTTAAATTAGTTCTCATAACTAAAATGGGTAAAGTTTCATAATTTTATGACGAACAATCAATCATCTTTCGATTGCAAAAGGAATTTTTTAGATATTTTGTTTTTTAAAAAAGTTTTTAAAAATTGGAGCTAAATACCGTTCTGTCTACGGTATAGAGACACGGTAGGTTAGCGCCATGACACTTCACACATATACATGTGTTTGAACGTGTACTTGGCGTGAGACACTACCGTGTCTCCTAATTAAGGTACAGATGAAATTTGATACTATTTGAATACTTAGCATTAATTAATTTTCCTATTTTCAACGAATAAATTTTTTCGAGTGTCAAAATACGATATGAATAAGACTATGTTCAAATTCTATATAAGCCTCTTATATTTTTTATTTCTTTTAAATGGTGATTACGCTGAAAAGTTCTGACAAAAATTAAAAAATTGGAACGCTTAGAAATTGAAAATCTAAGTGAATTTTGTAACACATAGGTTTATTTTATAAATATGCTTGTTAATATTAACATTTCTATAAAAATTAAATTTTAAGCTCGAATAACTTTTAAACCAATCAACTTAGCGAGAAACCATAAGATACTTTTTTTTGTAGAGCATTAAATTCGCTATAACATTATGTATGTTTCATTATTTTAGAATTATCATGTTATTTCCTTAAGACACGTTTTCATTTGTTTCTCTATTCGCACTCAACTGGATAAACGGTACTATCTCTGTTGCACTTGTACATTAAATAGGAACTTTGTCCAAGCTTTTCTCGTAAACAAATGGAAGTTATCAAAAAATTCAAGTGCACTTCGCTAGTTCATAGAGAAAAGCATCGGGTCTGTGTCTTTATTTTGCGTTTAGAGCTTTTATTTCAGAGAAAAGCTGGGACAAAATTATCTAAAAACCATTCTTAAGAAATGTTGGTTAGAATGCGGACTATCTTAGAGTTATTATTAAGAGCTCAAATTTCAAAGGAATTTTTTTTTATCCATTTGGAAGCATTCGAGCCCCTGGGAGCAACGAAATTTGAAAACAACCCTGCTAAGGACCACCCTAATATATATATATATATATATATATATATATATATATATATATATATATATATATATATTAGAGTTTGCCATTTTGAGGCGACTTTTTTTTCAGCAAAAAAACAAGCTGATAACTCGCAGGAAGGTGAGAAAAAAAGCCTGTTAAAAGCGGAACTCTTAAAATTAATATTTAGAACTGCCTATTTCTAATTTTCGATTTCCCAATTAAATAACATGGGAAAGAAAATATTTTATTTTTTAATTTTTCTAGCTCGGCAATCGCAACTCATATAAAGAAGTCCATAGCATAATCTCACAGATAATTTAACGCTCTCTAAAAAAGGTCTCTTATCATTTTTTGATAAATCCATCCATTCAAAAGTTATTAGAGCTTAAATTGAAATCTATAATAATAAATTTTCAGATCCTTTTACTTTTTCAGGAAAATTATCAGACTTATCAAAAAATGTCATGGAATCTTTTTTACACACAATTTTATTTCCTACAAATTATTTTGAAATAAAGTTTTTTGAAATTCCGCATTGTTTTCTTATTATTTTCATTTTAATATTAAGTTCTCAGAATAGATTAGAAAATTATTATTCTTACGAGCTTGGCTTTCAAATAAAAATATCTAGAAAACAATGCAAACAAAGGCAAAATATTTTTTTTCCTATGTTATTTAAGTGGGAAATGAAAAATTAGAAATAGGCACCTCTAAATATTAATATTAAGAGCTCCGCTTTTAAGAGGCTTTTTTTCTCACCTTTCTGCAAGTTTTCAGCCTGTTTTTTTGTTAAAAAAAAAGACGCCTCAAAATGGCACACCCTAATATATATGTATATATATATATATATATATATATATATATAGTGATTAAGGGTAAAATTTAACTATATTAAAATAAATCATTTAAACCAACTAATAATGATAAATAAATGATTTATTTATCCAACGTCATTAACACAGATAAAGAAAAGTATACAAAATGAAAATGCTTGAACGCGTGTTCGCAACTCAGCGGTGTATCGTGCAATAGTGTAATATGTAATGTCTCTACGAATGAGGTAGAGACGGAATATGGAAAAATCGATCTTCGGCGTAGATTGCCGAAATTGATCGATCGTAATTATTATAGCAACGCTACATATATATATATTGAGACAAATCGCTTTTATTTTCGCGATCTTTACCAGCAGCCACCAGAATTCGCGGGTTGAACCCTGGCTTAGGCTGGCCTCTAACAAATTTTTTTTTTTTATGTACTTGGACAGAGCAGTGGGCTGGGGTTCTTGCAAAGCAAAGACCCGCACTTATTAAAACTTCACAACGTATATGAAAATTCATCAACTTACCTCACGGCTTATTATTTATAAATTATTTCTTACAATTACTTCAATTATCTAATGCAGCTTAATCAATAGGTATTGGATCTTATTACATAATTTTACCAGTATTTTAAAATATCAATGAAAGATAGTATGTAGACAAGAAAGTATGCAAGTTTATTGCCAGTTATAATAATTTCAATTACTTACAATCAATGTTCTCGCAGAATACAATCGATATGGTCCAAATGACAATGAATGGCCACGTGGAAAGCGTTGGTTATCGCATTGATTTTAGACTTTTTAATTAATACACTGATACTACAGGTGTATCAGCGGTAACGTAATAATCAACTTAATTTATTAAATATATTTTATACTTAAATAATAATAATATATGACATATAATGAGATCGCAAGCTAAGTTGCCACTATAATATAAAGTATAAAAATAAAAATAAGTAAGAATAAATTGATATAATGCAAGTGAATTCCAGTTAACAATTAATTAATTTAGAATATTCAAATACGTCTAAACGCTACTAGATCCAAGATCGAAGTCTCCGTTGTCTAACCGATAATTGAGGGTCTGGGACTTGCCTCTGAACTCTGTCCCCACTTCACCCTTACGGTCATGCGTCAACATGAAAATAAGTCATGTGACGACGGCACTATGACTTGTGTAGTTTCAGACGACAAGAAGACGGGGAAAAATGGGAACCGCAAGGCTGAGGACGACGAAGACAATTCACATTGTCTCAATATATATATATATATATATATATATATATATCCTTATTTTTTTATGTCATAATTACTTAAATTCTTTTTAAAACTATGAAAAATTATTATTATTATTATTATTATTATTATTATCATTATTATTTTATTTTTTTTTTCTTAAATGCTGGGGGGTTATCCCCGGTAGTCCGACTCTACCGAGGGCCTAACCTGAGCACCAAATCGTTACTGCTGCGATGCTTCATCAACAAGATGATCAGCATGCGCAGCAGGCCAAGTTTCGTTGCCTTAGGAGACGAAGAAATCCGAAAATTACAGGCTTTTGCATCCGCGATGTCAAAAACTCAACTTGCGATAAACAAGTTGGGATTTCAGCCAACGTGGACACAAAAGTCTGCTTTATTCCTCCTAGGACGCCAACAATGAGTACAAGCTGGACACGGTAGCCTGGGTAAAGTTTGCCAATTTCAAACAGGAGATCCTAATATATCTGGCAACGGTCATTCTCAACAACTTGCGGAATATCTCCTGGCAGATAATGTAGCACTGGTGTTTTATCGATACCATAGGTGTGTCTAAGGTGGTAATAAAGCACTCTCAGAGCAGCATTGTGACGCTGGACGTATGCATTTCTTGCCAGCACAGGACATGCTGACAAAAGATGCATAAGCGTCTCAGGGTGTTGCTTAGACACCCTACACAGTGTGTCGGGTAGCAGCGTCTGGATCACATTTGCACGGTATTCGAGAGTGTTGATTACACCATCTTGGCAAGCAAAAATATATCCTTCGGTCTCGGATATCAGGCCAGCTGACTTAAGGAAGGAAAACGTCAGCTGCTCGGACAAGCCATGTTCACGCACGTGTTTCAAGAACACGCTGTGCATGGACTTGTCCATATGCGTACTGAGCAGTTTTTGTTGCTCAGCGTTCCTGACGACCGTCTTAAATTCCTCCTTAGGGAGTTCGATAAGAGGGTGTACTCTTTCAAGACCGAGGAATTTTGCCGCGTACATTGCTGTCTTATATAAAAACGCTCCCTCATGCCTATTCTCATGACTACGAACAATTTGCATAAGGAAGTCGTCTTCATCTGCAGTGAAATTGACAACCTCATATGTTATACCCAAAACCAAACGATCCTGTAGGCACTCCAAGCTCTGTAAACCTCTTCCTCCGATGTGCCGGGAAAGGTATAATCTGGTGACTGAGGATTTAGGGTGCATGCTCCGATGCGTATTCATGACTTTGCGTGTCTTGATATTGAGGTCTCAGAGCTCTTTTCGGGCCCATTTAAGGATAACTAAAGAGTAGAGAAGTACTGGGACAGCAAGCATGTTTGTTGCAGAGACTTGCATCGTACGCTGAATGCATCCCACTGTATCGCGATTGACCCCAAGGCATTTGAGCAAAAAGAGAATAAGCTCATGAGATGCTGAATCAAATGCCTTGCGGTAGTCAATCCAGGCCATTGACAGGTTGCGCTGATAGTAGGTTGAATGACACAACGATTCACGAACAGATTCTCTTTGCAACCTGACAGGCCTCTTTTACTGCTACGTTGTTCGTATATCTGCTGGCATACAGGGTCTATCTCATGCAGGATGCGATTATTTAGGATTTTGGTGAAAATTTTATAAACCGCGTTCAAACAGGTGATTGCCCTGTAGTTTTTCAGGTCAGACAAGTCTCCTTTCTTCAGGATGAGCACGGTTCGCCCTTTTACAAGTCAGCATGGAATTGGTTCATTACCTCTGATAAACGCTGTAAAAATCTGGGCCAGATGACTATGGGTAGAAGTTAGTTTCTTCCACCAAAACAGGTTAATGCCATCTAGATCCGGAGAAGCCCAGTTCTTACCATTATTCAGAGCTGAACGAACTTCTTCCACGCTGACTTCAGGGCTCTCTTCATCAGCATTGTCGTTGCGATGTTGTCGACAAAATGCCTCGAAGTCGTTGAGAGCTGGAGTGTCACGATTCACGTTCGGTTTATCACCATACAACTCGGACCAGAAAGCTTCTACTCGCTAGATAGATGGAAAATCGCCAGAAACAGATGTCTTAGGTGTCAGAAAGCGTGAAGGACTTAACCGAAACAAAGAGTTATCGCTAAGCCGCTTCAGCTTCTTCTCTAGTGACTTTTTAGCAGTCACCAGAGCCCGCAACCTGTTAAGGGAACCTTCTTTGATTTTAAGAAGATTCTCCTTATTCAGTGTGGGATGCTGATATCGTAGTCCAGCCGCAATGCGGCGGACTTTAGATGTAAGTGCTTTACGTGCATTTACATACTCAATCACACACTGAATGCGGGAGACATGTTTCCGGAGATCATCAATCTTCAGTTAAAGCTGCCCAATGCGCCCTCTCATCTTAGCCTCAGGAGATGAAATATTTCTCCTCGCTGGAGGTAAGAGTGAGGAAGCAGCATCGTAGACAGCTTGATTGATGGTGAGCAAAATAGAGCCTTCCTGAATCCGAGCAGACAGTTCGTGGTTTTCCTTGTCAAGTAGATGTTTTAAGTAATGTATCTTCTTAGAGATACATACTTGTCGTCTTTCAAATTCATTGTTGGCGTCTTCGGAAGAGCGGCGTCTGTCTTGATACAGCTGTGATGGAAATGACAGACGGTGAGATAACCGTCTATTTGTCAACAGTGATCTTCGTGTACGCCGGAGATGAGAGGCATAATCACGGAGATGTTGTTGTGATAAACGGCTATGGTCAAGATGCATATCACTCCAAAGAGCATGCATCCTCGACATGTAGCCTCTCCGCTCCGGTTCACTATTATTATAGCACATCAAGAGATCGGCTCGTAATTCCTCCGTCCACCTCAATGCAGTCCGCTGTTCGCCAAGGTCGTCATCGTTCGGAATCTCGGTACTCCGCCCAGCTAGTGAGTAGCCCTCATCCGAGAAGAGCCGGTTATGGGGATCACTTCCTGCTTCAGTATTGTCTTGAACTCAGTTTGAGTTTACGTTGGGGAGTTAACCCAACATAAAGTTTGTAGTGCGATTGGTAGGGCAGCAGATTGGAGGTCAGCCTACATTGCCCACGATGCGCCACGGGGTAAATAAGACCCCCGCTGGCTGCACAACATGCACCGCGGGCATTTATTATTATTGAAGATATGTAATCGGCAATATTTTGCGACGATAAATTAATAGTAAAGTAAATATATATATATATACATATATATATATATATATATGTATATATATTATTATTATTGTTGAAATTTAATCTTTAGATGCTATAGAATATGACTTCACCATTTCTTCACCGAATTCGAAGTCATATAATATATTAGACATCATGGAAGATTGCCAAATCAAAACTAGATAAGCAATTTCTCTTATTATTATTATTATTATTATGATTATTATTATTATTACTATCAAGTTGGTATAAATAATATGAAAGAAAGAATTAATATAAACGGCGTGTAAATTTATTCTGTAATCAGTTACAACGATTAAACTTGAAAAGACTTGTGTCTCTACTCGACTACGTACTGATAGATAGATCACTCGTGTATACAACAATGCGATGCAACTGCATGCGCAGTAGATCGGTGTGTTGACGTGTGTGTGTATGTGTATGTGTGTGTGTGTGTGTGTGTGTATGTGTTAATATTACTATGTTACTATATCTCCAACACTCTCCCTTAATATGAACACGAACACGGCTCAATCCGTCTTACTCATTTCCATGGCTTTTATGAGTTTGGCGTGTCTATCTCGTGGCAATGCTTTCGTCAAGATGTCTGCGGTCATCTCATCAGTGGATATGCGCACTAGCTGTATTTCCTGATTTTTAACAGCTTCCTTGACGAAATTAAATTTGATTCGAACATGCTCCGTTCGACCTAGGAATCCCGTCGCCGTCTACGTGTGTATAGCACCTTGATTGTCGCAGTAAATGAGGCCTTCTGAATATTTTCCAATGCCTATCTCACCGATAAGTCCCCGAAGGTACATTGATTTCTTCGTTGTTTCTGTAAGCACTTTGTATTCGGCCTCCGTCGTCGAAAGGGCCACGGTTCGCTGTTTCCTGGACTTCCAGTTAATTGCGGCTCCTCCAAATACAAATACGTACCCTGTGTACGACTTTGAATCTATTTCGTCGTTTCCCTAGTCAGCATCACTGTATTCGACGATTTTCTCAGGCGTATTCCTGAAGGTAAGTCCCAGTCTGGGTGTTCCCTTTGAGTATCTGAGTACCCGTTTTGCGGCGCCCCAGTGCTCTTCTGTTGGGCGTTCGTTGAATTGGCTCAACACACTTACTGTATGCGCGATATCCGACCTTGTCGCCACTGCCAAGTACATCAGAGATCCTACTAGCTCTCTATACTTTGGATTTTTCGTCGATATATTTGGGTCAATTGAGGCTTTCAACATTGATGTTGGACTCGCTGGTGCATGTTGTGGAGTACAAATCTTCATCCCAAATTTCTCCGACAATTCTTCGACGTATCGACGTTGACACATATTTATTTCGCCGTTTTCTTGCTTGAACTCTGTGCGTAAGCAATATTTGGCTTCTCCTAAGTCTTTTATTCGGATTTCATTTGCCAGCCCCTTTTTCAGTTCTTTATCCCACTTAGGGTTGTTCAACGTAATCAACAAATCATCGACGTAAATTGCTACGAGCAATATTTTGCTTGCCGTCCTTTATGTGAACAAACATGGGTCTGATACCGTCAGTTTTAGGCCTAGGTTTTTCAGAATTCCACTCAACTTGTCGTACTATTTCTTGCCCGACTGTTTTAATCCATATATGGACTTTCGTAGCTTGCAGACTCGTTCACCCTTGGTGATCCCCTCCAGCATTCTCGATGCTTTTATTTGGACTTCCGAGTTTCTTCTCTCGCTACGCGTAAATTCCACTAGTGCTTCCTTCAAGCCACCAGGAACTTCCATATACAATTCTTCGTCGACCTTGGCGTGTAAGTACGCCGTTTCCACGTCCATTTGGTGGAGCTTGGCATCCATCTTTGTCGATAATGCCGTAAGTAGCTTGATTGATTCCAGTCTTGCCACTGGTGCAAAGGTTTCGTCAAAATCGAATCCTGGTCTGTGCGAAAAACCCCTCGCTACTATTCGAGCTTTCTGCGCTCTATTTTCCCGTCGGTGCTTAACTTATTCTTCAAGATTACCTTAGATCCAATAATTTTTTCATTTTCTGGACATTTCACCAGGTCCCATGTTCTATGCTCCAGATGCGAGCGTACTTCTGCTGCTAGTGCACGCTTCTATTCTGTCGAATTCGTTCCTCGAATCGCTTCTTCGAGCTCAACGTCAGTCGTTAACGCTAGTTCTTTGATAAACTTTGCGTCCATGAACTCCTCTCCCTCGTCAGTATTACCTTCAATTTTTCCGGGTGACTTCTCTGTTGAGTTTTTGTTATTTCGAGGACGTTTGTCTTCCTGGAACAATGATGTTTCCAGTGGTCTTTTTGTTCTTTGAACCTCTTCTTCGGCGCTTGGACTGAAAACATCGTTTGATGCTTCCTCGTCGTCTTGTTCTGGTGCTTCCTCTTCTTCTGTGATAGATTTTCACGACTTGATACCCGACTTGAAGTAATACTCGACGTACTTACGTATCTGTAAAGTTTACGAGGTCGTCTATGCTTCCCAGATTTTAGTTTTTTGGGTCTTTCTCGTGCTGGAGCTGGTGAAGGTTCTCTTGTAATTTCCCCGCATGACCTGTCTCTCAGGGCTCTCCCTGGCTCTGGATCCTCTTTCTGAGGGTGTGTATATCCAACGTCCAGTTGTACAGCACTACGTGATCTCATCACGTTTTCTTCTATGATTTGTACATCTCTGGCGATGACTACCTTGCCATAGTCGTTCCGTCGTACTCTGTAGGCCTATGCGGTTTCGCTATAGCCGACCAATCTTCCTTCAATTGTTCTTTCATCGAGCTTTTGACGTCCTGTTTCCTTTCGAAGTACAAATGCCTTTGCGCCAAATACTCGCAGATGCTTTAGTCCTGGCTTTCTATCGAACCATAACTCAAGTGGTGTAGATCCTCCGTGGCTTCTACTTGGACAACGGTTCCTCAGGTAGTTGGCCGTCGTAATAGCTGCTCCCCAGTACATCGTCGGAAATCCTGCTTAGATCAATAGGCACCTAGCCATGTCGACGATCGTACGATTCATGCACTCTGCGACCCCATTTTGTTGCGGCGTGTAAGACGCTGATAGTCGTCTTTTAATCCCCTCATGCCTCAGGTACTCGTCGAATAGTTTATTGCAGTACTCTCGACCATTATCAGACTGCAATGTCTTAATTTTAAGCCCTTTTTGCTTCTCTACGTAATTTTTATACGTCTTAAATGCCTCAAATACTCCGTCCTTGCTCTTCAACAGGTACAGCTCACACCAGCCGCTGTAATCATCTATGAAGGTCACGAAGTACTGGTTTCCTCCATCAGACTTCGTCCGTGAAGGTTGACATAGGTTAGTATGTACAATTTCGAGCAATTGCTGGCTTTTCTCGGCTCTTGGATAAAACGGCTTCGCCGTCAATTTTCCACGATGACATACGTCGCATGATGTCGTGTCCTTTTTCAAAGGTTTTATCCCCAACGCTTGACCTTTTGACAGGTCAACTACGGCATCCATGTGCAAGTGTCTTAACCTTGCGTGCCACAGGTCTAAATCCGACGTACTGGCTCTTTCCGACGCCTTTTCCACTGCCTTGACTTGCTCCGTCTGCTCCCGTAGGCAATACAGGTCTCCTACGCGGTCAGCGATCAACTTCATTTCCCCATTCACGTCCCTGACGATGGCATCGTCCTTCCTGAATAGAATCTCTCGGTCGTTCCGAGTGATTTTCGATACGGAAATTAAATTAGTCCTTAGATCTTCAACAAGTAAGGTATTACGAAGATTTAGATCAATATTACCTGTGTCTGTCTTCGCCTTGATGTGAGCAAGCCCTTTTGCTCTTGCCTTCGTCGATGCTGCATTCGTCATGTTCAACGTCATCTCATACTCCTGGATATCAGTCAGGAATTCGTCGCTGGCACACATGTGCGTGCTACATCCACTGTCCAAGCACCACCTCGATCTGGAAGTCACGTTGTGGGCCTCCTCAGGTTGATCTACGACATAGTGGGTCTCTGCCGACGATTCGACGCTCCTCGCAAAATTTTGTCGTCGCTTGGGGCATTTTGCTGCCCAATGACCAATTTTTCCGCATATGAAACACGGTTTGCTGCCTTTTGACTTAAATTTACCCTGTGAAGGTTTTCTTCCATACCGATTGCCTGCATATAATACATTGTTGTCCTCTGGCGACTGTACGGTTTTCCTACTTCGATTTTCATCTAGTATTTTCCCAATCAGCGCCTCTGTGTTCGGTAATTCGTCGTTGGGTCTAATTGCACATCGAAAATTCTCAAAGCTTGGTGGTAGACTCTTAAAAATTAGCACTACGAGCATATCACTAGAAGTTTTGATGTCCATACCTTCGAACTGCATGACGGCGTTTGTGAAGCTGTCCAGTCACTCCCAAAAATCATCCTCCTCGTCGATCTTGAATGAGGTAATTTCTGTCAGCCACTCAATTTTTGGTCCTTTCGATGCGAGGATTGACTGCAGTTTTTCCCATATTTCTTTTGACGTGTTACACTTTGTGATTGTCTTCAATTCGTCGTTGTCAATCGACAAGATTATGTCCGCTTTGGCCTTCTTGTCACCGTTTTTCCACTTCACAATTTCTCTCTCCGTGGTGTTGCTTCCAATCGGGAGCGGTATTTCGCCGCTTATATAACCCCATCGGTCATGTTTCACCAGGATGGTCTTCATCCTTAGTTGCCAGACATCATAGTTACATTTGTCTAGTAACTCGATACGCGACGCTCCGTCCACCATGTTTGATTAGCTATTTTACTAACACGTGTTCACGAAATTTAGATTCTCAAACTTTTCACTTCTTTATTACTTTTTATATCACTCACTTACTACTCACCACTGGGCCCATAACCTGTGGGAGTTAAGCAGGAATCGAGCTGGTATAAATAATATGAGAGAAAGAATTAATATAAACGGCGTGTAAGTTTATTCTGTAATAAGTTACAACGATTAAACCTGAAAAGACTTTTGTCTCTACTCGACTACGTACTGATAGATAGATCACTCGTGTATACAATAATGTTGTGCAACTGCATGTGCAGTAGATCGGTGTGTCAGCGTGTGTGTGTGTGTGTGTGTGTGTGTGTGTGTGTGTGTGTGTGTGTGTGTGTGTAGTGTATGTGTGAATATTACTATGTTACTATATCTCCAACAAAATATATCAATTATTATATTTAAAATAAGTTTTGTTGATATATTTTTTCAATATTCCTAAAATATTTCCAGGAAATATTTAAATTATTTTTTTTTTTATTCTAAAAATATTTTCAAAAAATGTTTTCAAGGATAGGAAAGTATTATACAATTGAATTCAAACAGATGTTCCACAATCAAGCAATGCTTGGCACTGTAGCTAGCAGCTCAGACTTTCATCTGAACAGACCCAGGATCGTATCCAAAATTTATTATAATTAGTAGATTTCATAGAAATCGATCTTTTGCATTTGTCCTCATCGTGGAATTTTCAAAGAATTTCGCCATAATCTATTGTAATTCATCGAGTAGGTTCCAATAATACCAGTGGTTCAAAAGTTTATATATGCATGTATATATATATATATATACATGTATACATATATATTTATATATATGTATATATATATAAACATATACATTAGGGTGATTCATTTCAAACAAACATTTTTTTTTAAGTCCCACTCAAAAATCTTTTACCATATGAAAAATGAAAAATTCTCACCAAATTTGAGATCTTAATTTCAATTTTTAGAGGTCTCTCAACGAACTTTTAGTTTTTCCATTTAAATAACATGGGAAAAGTTTCTCTTTTCATTTTTTGCGACCGCATTTCATCTAGAAACGTTTTTTTTTCGAAATATCGTGCTGACATTCTTATAATAGCCTAAATGCTCGACAGAAAAGTTTTTGAGCCGAGTCTGTAAGTTCAATATCTTCATCATAATTCACATTGCAAATAGTGATTTTTGTGGAAATTCGATTTAAATGCACTTAGAAATGAAACTATTGGTGATAGACAAAAACTTTGAACGGCAATCTTGTAGTTCATCCAATGCTCTAAAATAATGCCTCTATCACTATCTTTGTACCACCAATAGTTTAGCCTCAAGACGTTTTTAAAGTTTAATTTTTCCGAAAATATACTTTTAATGAATATCGAAACGAAACTATTGACGATAAACAAAACATTTACATGGTAATTTTGTAGACCATTTAATGCTCTGAAATAATGCCCTCGTAGATATCTTTGTACCACCAATAGTTTAACAGCTAAACACTCTTAAATTTTAATTTGTTTTTAAAATTTACTTTCAATGCATTTATTACAGTGTGTCATTTTATGATATCTTTTTTTTTTCAATAGTTGTTGTAATAATAATTAAATAAATACATGGCAGGACTGGGTGGTGGTTGAGATGTTGGAAAAATACGCATATTGAAAAATATAACAATGTTTGGTAACTGTCTATATTCGGGCTCGCCACATTTTTCAATGTTTCAAGTGTTTATACCTTAAATATCTATGAATAAATTTTTTCCACGTGTTCAGCTACACGGTGGATTACATTTTTTGTATGTTTTTGTCTCTAACACAAAATATCTATCTGAACCTTTAATTGAAGCGCACAAAATGATAAAAATGACATAAAAATCATGCAAATTTTCACTATCTTCAAAAATAAGTTTTTCTAATAATAATAATGTAATTTATTCAAAGCTGTAAGATGGACGGTAGCAATAAGTAGGTCTATCTAAGAGTTACAAATAATTTTTGAACTCTTATAATAGTGAAAATCAGCATATTTGTGTTATTTCAGTATTTTAAATGTGTACAACAGCTCACATAGCATTTTGGTGCAAGCAGTTTGGACGGTATTTGCCTTCTTTTGCTGGTATAGTGTCTGGCTGAAGCCCACAACACTGTCGGCGCGTACTTGTAAGAAATGTAGTCTAAGGCAAGAGTGTGTTAACATAGCCTTAATGATGAGTCCGTTAACGTACTTAGGACGAAACTACAAACATTATGGAAAATAGGCATATACCTTGAGTTTTCGTGGTTGACTTAAGAGTCAGTACTTTGAAAAATATGTCATTTGGTGTAGTATAGCACGGAACATTGAAGAATATCAATAATGGAATAATATACCATGTTTATAACCCTATTATGAACACCTGAATATTGACGCTTAATTTATGCTTAATTTAAGCAAATACATCGTCAATCCGCTGAGAATTGCATGATGACCCATTTGGTTTCATTGCTAATTGCTTAATATAAGGGTTTTGCTAATTTAAACATGGGTGAGCCCCACTTCTAAATAATTACCTAATATTTTTATTTGTCACAGCACATAATATCACTGGGTTACAAAATTAAATCGTTGATTTAATTTATTAATACTATTAAATTGTCTGAACTCATGAATACGTGATTAATTGAATGCAAGTTATAAAATTGAGCTCGAGTAATTGATTTAAATAATTGAAGTAATTGATTTGAATTAAGTTGAACACTGATTTGATTGCGAAAATGTCATGATAAAAAGTAATATGAAATCAGAGGTTACCGAGCGAAGTTAATAATTGAACACTTAATGATTATTTACTAATAGCACAAAATGCATAAATATTTGAGTTCATTGAGTAATAATATTATTTATCACTTAAATTAATTGATTTGAATGAGTTTATAATAATTTTCAATGACTTGAATTTATTTTATGAACACGTGGTAGCATGATTGCAGAGGCTACCGAGCAAGAATTTATTTTGATTTTATTTTAATTATTTAGCATGTTGATAGTTAACTAATTTTAATATTGAGTCTTTTATTTTAATTGAGCACTGGTGATAATTAATTATTTAATAAAAAGGCACCTGTGATGTCTTCCTTGTGAATAACCTCTTGAGAAACGTGGTCATCGATCACTTGAATTATTGAGTTTGTAAAGACTATTGGTGGTACAGAGATAGTCACAAAGCTATTATTTTAGAGCATTGGATGACCTACAAAATTGCTGCTTAAAGTTTGTCTATCACCAATAGTTTCATTTCTAAGTGCATTTAAATCGAATTTCCACAAAAATCAATATTTGCAATGTGAATAATGATGAAGATATTGAACTTACAGACTCGACTCAAAAAACTTTTCTGTAGAGCATTTAGGCTATTATAAGAATGTCAGCACGATATTTCGAAAAAAAAAAATTTTCTAGGTGAGATGCGGTCGCAAACAATGAAAAGAGAAAATTCTACCATGTTATTTAAATGGAAAAACTAAAAGTTCGTTGAGAGACCTCTAAAAATTGAAATTAAGATCTCAAATTTGGTGAGAATTTTTCATTTTTCATATGGTAAAAGATTTTTGAGTGGGACTTAAAAAAAAATGTTTGTTTGAAATGAATCACCCTAATATATATATTTATATATATCTATATATATATATAAATATATATATATACATGTATATATATATATATACATATATATTAGGTGCTTTTTTTTGCGACTATTTTTTTTTCACTCCCATCCCGAAATTTTGTTGGAAATACTTCCATTAAAAATTCTCTGAGAGTCCAAAGTCGAGATTTTCTGAGAATGAAATGTTCTACAAAAGTGCCCCTGGTTGCGAAGTTGTAAGTCATATGGGTGGGGTAGTACAGACCGCTCAATTGAATTTTTCCATAGGATTCTTGTTTTACCTCTCAACAACTAGACCTACAGAAAAAATGTAAATGACGAACAGGTACGGAATGGAAACAGAAAGTCCTTCCTCTCCTCCTTGAAGGACTAGGAATGGACTCCTTTTTTCGTTCCCCAATGAAATTGGAGATATTATCTGCACATAATAAAGAAAACAAAACGAGTATCTCCAACATTTTATTAGGTTTTATACTTAAACATATTTCATCGTTACATCTTATTGTTTGTCAGTTGTTAATTTATAAACTTTCATTATCGTGATTAATTCAATAATTTCGATCTTAAATGCTCATGTTCTGCCATTCGATTCATTCAGATCACTCTCCGATATGTCATCTCGAGCTAACACACCAATGATTCTGAATAACACACGTTGCAACGAATTTTATTTTTCTCCCTAAAAGCTCCTCGGAAACTCTCCAGGGCATCCACCTATCTTCCAGAAATCGTGCACTACTTAAGAAAAATGCTGACTACGTCAACTCCGGATGGATCCTAAAGCTCCAGCCAGGATACTGTTGACCAATAATGTCCTAAGAATTCAAACTTTTGATTTGAGCTGAGCTCACTTAAACCAAAAGAAATATCCAGTCCCTCATCAAAGGCTCAGGAATCACGGGAACCCTTTGCAACGACCAATCGTTCAGGGCCCTCAGACAAACTTCCCTTAGCTAATGATCGAACCTAGAACATTCCCAGTCCTAATAGAATCCCGGGAATCCCTCGAACAACGTTACCACTGAGATCGTTCAGAGCCTTCTGTCAGACTTCTTTCAAGGACTATACCAGTCTTTAGTAAGTCGTCCAGACAAATCTTTCAATTCTATCATTTTGAAAGAGATATCCTAGTCTTACTAATTGACTACAGAATCTCGGGAACCCTTTACAACGTCTACGCTGAGATCGTTAGGGCCCCAGTCGGACTTCTCTTTTATTTTTCTTATTGATCACAATATGGTCCAAGACGATTAACATTAACGATTTTATATTTTCCATTTAGTATTTTTCTAATTCCGTAAACTACGTTATTTAATTTATTTTTAATTTCATAAAGATCTTCCCAATCGCATTGAAGTGAGCAAAATTTTAAATTATTTTTGTTAATATTGACTTTTTTTTTGTTTTTATTTAATTCAAGATAGTAATCTCATCAGTTTTACAAAATTTTCCATTCATCCGTTTATAACTTTATTCATTGACTCGATAAATACTTAAGGTATTATATAGCCCAGATAAAAATTTTCAAAAATGACTATTTATACAAAATTTTTTATCTATCGTTCTTCAACACAATATCATTAAATATACCCGGTTTATGAATCACGTTAATCAATTATAAAACAAAAAAGCGGTTAGATATCACGATATTTTTAGTTAATTTGTATTCGATTGAAAGATGTTTCTTTTATTTTTAATTTTACCTAACTATTATTATTATTAAATAATGATCCATCACCAAATAATCCTTTCCGAATTTTAAATTGTTCAGAAGTTTAACTCCAACTCCTCAATTGATGCTAAGAAATTATTCTTCCGGCTTCACTGTTTTTTTTTTTTTTAAATAATAAGATTATCCGGCGTTTGATGTTTCGACCACTAATATTTTACATTTTTATTACACACGTAATTACGCATACTCGCACTTTAACATAAATTTATAAAAATATTTTCACAACACTAATTTTTTAATCACGAACTTTTTTTTTTTTATATATGTAGTATATCACGCAAGTAAATTCAAATACGCACTTTAACACCGATTAAACAAATTTTTCAACGAAACTTATTCAATTAATCACTGAATTCAGTTTAATTATTACACGCACTTGAAATCTATATGATAACATATTTACAAAACTTAATTAATTCATCACCGTATTTATTTATATTACTACGTGAACTCCAACACAATAACACATATCCAGGGAATTTTTTTTTTTATTTTAATTAATCACCGAATTTACTTGTATTACTACACTCACTTTAATATTCACAAAACTTATTTAATTCATCACTAAATTTAAATAAATTTACATACGCACTTCATTACAAATTAAAAAAAAAATGTTTTCACTAAACTCGTTTAATTGATCACCGAATTTATTTTTTAATTTATTATTATTTGCGTCCTAAGGAACATCGACCGAATCACAATCTGTTGCGTAATTATCAAATGTTCGCGCCAGAACAGTTGATAATTCCACGCTCTACTCTACCAGAGGTGCTGCTATCGACGCGCCCTCTGCTACTCGGAATTTCAACTCGGTAGCCAGCTACGCGGCAACTACCACTTTTCTACAACACATGTTATAGCACACCACGTGTAATTTAATAACAACGCAATGGTATTAATAATCAAGCTACATCGCGCCAATTACTCGACGTCATAATCAAAAGCAACATAATTCATATTCGCTGAATTATCAGGTATTTTCTTGTTATTCATATTTGTCAATTCTACCTTTACTCTGTGATCATTTTTTGTGTTAACTAAGTCAGTTAGTCTTATATTGACATCTTAACAGCAAATATCTTTATATTAATAAACTATATATCTCTTTGCTTTCTTTTACTGCTGTTAATTGTGGTATTATTTCTAATATAAGTGTGTTATTATTGTAGTGTATAAGTGATATTGATTTAAGATACCAGTCACTACAATTTGGTGTCCGAAGTGGGATAAAGAAGTGATAAGTGCGCGTAATTTTCGTGTGTCGTGTGAACTTACAAATATTAAATTAAAATAAAAATATCTGTCAAAATATCGTGATGCGACGGGAAAGGCAAAGATTGAAAAGAAAACGATCGCGATTCGTTTGATATGACTAAAGACGCAAATAATAATAAATTAAAAGATAAATTCAGTGATCAATTGAACGAGTTTGGTGAAAAAATTTTTATTAATTTATGCTTAAGTGCGTGTGTTAATTTAAATAAATTTTGGAATGAATAAAATAAGTTTTATGAATATTAAAGTGCGTGTAGTAATATACATAAATTCGATAATGAATTACATAAGTTCTGTGGATATGTGTTATAGTGTTAAAGTTCGCGTAATAAATTGAATAATTCAGTGATTAATTAAATAGGTTCTGTGAAAATATTTTTCTTAATCGGTGTCAAAGTGCGGGTATGAGTAATTACGTATGTGATAAAAATGTAAAATAATAGTGATCGAAACATCAAATGCCGGATAATAATAATAATAATAATAATAATAATAATAATAATAATAATAATAATAATAATAATAATAATAATAATAATAATAATAATAATAATAATAATAATAATAATAATAATAATAATAATAATAATAATAATAATAATAATAATAATAATAATAATAATAATAATAATAATAATAATAATAATAATAATAATAATAATAATAATAATAATAATAATAATAATAATAATAATAATAATAATAATAATAATAATAATAATAATAATAATAATAATAATAATAATAATAATAATAATAATAATAATAATAATAATAATAATAATAATAATAATAATAATAATAATAATAATAATAATAATAATAATAATAATAATAATAATAATAATAATAATAATAATAATAATAATAATAATAATAATAATAATAATAATAATAATAATAATAATAATAATAATAATAATAATAATAATAATAATAATAATAATAATAATAATAATAATAATAATAATAATAATAATAATAATAATAATAATAATAATAATAATAATAATAATAATAATAATAATAATAATAATAATAATAATAATAATAATAATAATAATAATAATAATAATAATAATAATAATAATAATAATAATAATAATAATAATAATAATAATAATAATAATAATAATAATAATAATAATAATAATAATAATAATAATAATAATAATAATAATAATAATAATAATAATAATAATAATAATAATAATAATAATAATAATAATAATAATAATAATAATAATAATAATAATAATAATAATAATAATAATAATAATAATAATAATAATAATAATAATAATAATAATAATAATAATAATAATAATAATAATAATAATAATAATAATAATAATAATAATAATAATAATAATAATAATAATAATAATAATAATAATAATAATAATAATAATAATAATAATAATAATAATAATAATAATAATAATAATAATAATAATAATAATAATAATAATAATAATAATAATAATATATTAAGTGATTGTGAGACTAAGTCCTGCAACGACCGAAAGACAAATGACACAAAGTGTGTACGGACAATTTGATTGCATTAGACAGTGTCACGGCTGCTACATTCAAAAATTTTCAATTTTTTTTTCCTCTCTTCCAAAATAAGTACACACTAAAACCTCCTGTACGTAAACCTTTTCATGTATAACGCCGACTTACTGACGCCAGAAGTCGTACCGGACAAACATACCTACCTGAGCGTTGTCAACGCTTTAAAATTAAGTCGTATTGTACTAATGGACCACGCGTATTATATATTTCTCTTTCTAGAAATTTCATCATTTTTACTTAACGTACTTTTGAAATTTATGGATCCGTTCCCATTTAACTAATCTAAGCATAGAGGCGGTAGACTTCTTTGATTTTTCATCTTAAACCTATAGACCACCCAACTCATGCGCACCTGCATGTGATTCTTGGAAATTAGAGAAAGCTAATGGAAACCTCCAAATTTATGGTTTCCTACACGAGCATGCTCGGCGACAAAGTGGCGCCAGGTCATCAGCCTCCTTGATAGTCAAAATCTGTTTCCCAGGGATCACACGTGTGCATGGGCCTAGAACTTTCGGGCGAGTCCGAGTCCTCTCGGATGGGAAACTGGTTAGCACCACTTTTCATATGCGAGGATCATATAGAAAGACCATGGACTTTAGCTCATCAGTTCTTTTGGAAATCAAACTCTGAACCTTACCGAACTCCGGACACTTGACGGAATTCGTGGCTAGAGGATTGATATCCCGATTGAGCATTCGGTCTCGTGAGCCCAGATCATTAGATCGGTCCTTGATCGTCGTAAGCACTCGTATAATCGGTATATTATTTTCTACTAGCTTCAGAAGCATAATCAACGCGATATTAGCGTATAGCATCCAATCACGTGAGCCCAGATCGTACGACTGGTCCTTGATCGTTGTAAGTCGTGAACTAATATCAATCGTTAGCACCGGTACAGCATTGACTGTCTTCATCTCATTTTAATCCATCTAATTTCATTTTTTTTATTATTTTTATATTCAAGTATACCACGAAAAACGTGAATAATCAAAGAATATTTTACCGCGATAAATGCGAAGATTTTGAATAATATTTTGCCGCGAAAAAGGGAAGAATTTGAATAATATTTTGAAATACTTTTACCGTGGAAATACGCAAAGATTTTTTAAATTTATATTTTATATTACTGCGAAGACGCAAAGAATCTGAATACATTGAAATTATTTTACCGCGAGAAGCGCGAAGACCTTCATTTTAATTTAACCTACATAGATTTAAAAACGCATAAACATTGAAATTTATACAACAAAATATACTAAATAAATAAATAATTCAATAAATTAAAATCACATTAATTGACCGCGAGAACGCTTTGTAAATAAGTGTCCTGTGTAACTGCTGACAGTCCTGAAACCTCACCAAAACCTGTTTAGGGTAAGTTTTTTACATTGTAACCATTGTTTGGTATTTTTATTTTAATATACTCTGAAATATTTGTAAACCATATGAAACATTTACTTTTACATTTTGCCATTTGTAACCCTTTTGTATTTTGAGAATATTGAGTCCTTAATAAATAAATACTCGTTAACATAAAACATTTGAAAAACATTATTTATCAAACAATTTTACTTTAACAATGAGATAATAGCTTCACGAGGCTTTTCGGCAACCCACCTTCCTTTCTCCCTTATTTGTCTACCTGTCTAGCCGCTCAGACCGATAGTTCACAATAGGGGGTACACAATTTTATGTTTACCGCTCGACGTTTGATTGTGAAATTAGATCAGTCACATAATAAATTGGAAATCGTTTTGGGTTTTATCGATATTGTCTCCAACAATATTGTGTGGGCGCGAATTAATTATAAAGTAGAATAAACTGAGCATTTAGTCACGTGAGCCCAGGTCATAGGACCGGTCCTTGACCAATGTAAGTACCCTTTTATTCACTACATTTTATACGACTACCGTGCCTACGCCCATCACGATCTGCAATCGTGACAACAGTATCCTAGCAGATCCGAATAACGGTAAATTACCGTAAAGTACCGTAACTTACGTTCTTCGGAATGATTGCCGTAATTTACCTCAACTAACTGTAATTTATGGTAGATTACGGCAAATTGCGGTAATTTAGGTTAACTAGGTAAAATACCGTATTTTATGGCAAATTTTCAGCAATACTGCGGTATTTTAGGCAAAAATGCGGTAATTTACCGCAAATTTGCCGTAATTTGCGGTATTAAGGAGAATTACCGCAAAATACCGTGAAGTGCCGTAATTTGCGGTGAATTTGCAGTCAGTTGCGGTATTTTACGGTAAAATACAGTATTTTTCGTAAATTGCGGTAATTTACCTAATTCGGATCCACGAGGATATAGTCGAAAGTAGTAAAGCAATAATGGAGAAAAATACAAAGTTGATATGAAATAAGAGAACTGGTCTTTCAGCTAATAATGGCAAAAGTACAAAAAACAGATAGATCAAGAAGTAATTGATTAATTAATTTTATAATCTTGAATTTTTTTTAACTAAACGGTTCGTTTTCGTCTCTGTTCGAAGTTTTAAATTGCCAAGAAAGATAGTTACACATTGATTGAATACAACTTCTGTTAATTGATTAGCTGGAGCAGATTTCCTTAACACATAGTCTAGTAGAAAAAAAATTAAAGAACGAATATGAAAGGTATTTCCACTTGATTAAATTACTCATGAAACAAAATGATAAGGAAAATTACTTTTGACACATTTCAGGACATTTTTTGGTACAGCTTTTCTATTTCTGCCCTTTAATGTCATGCCCTCCAAATTTTTGCGCCCAACCAACTTTAACAGGAGTAGAGTAATCATTCTTCTCGGCTTATTTTTCATTAAGAGAGTCGAGAAATTCAGTTTGAACAAAGATTTTGCTTCCTTGAACTAGTTCCGTCTTGGAATTTCTCACAACGTCGTTATCATCATCATCAAGGTCATGGTTATAATCATTGCCATCGTCATCGACATCATTATCACTATCATGACCTGAGTGGTTTAAGAAGTCACCATTAGCATCACCATCACACACTCTGACCAGAAACGGAACCACAATGCAGATTATCATTATTATTAGGAACAGTTTTTAGCAATGATTCTCGCAGCGAAAAATTTACGTCTCCATCGAACGGTTACGCAATTATTTTCGGAGCGCTTATTAATACATGAAGAATCGACCACGCTAACAGATTTGTCGCATTTCCAAAAAAAAAAATAATTCATTGTTCACAAAATGATTAACGAAAGCAACGATTCTGTTTTAAGTAGTTCATGTAAAAAGTGAAACAATAAAGTGACAGTTGCTGCCAGATTCAAAACAATCTGAAAATAGCCAAAAAAAAAAAGGTGCTATTATCAAAGAATTCGAAATTACCATAGTGAAATAAATTTTAAAAAATGTAGTATTAATTTTTGTCTTGAATTTCCTCTTACTTTTTGCCTTGAAGTGTGTCTCATTTTGAATCTTAAATTTTGACTCAATTTCAGTCAATAATTGTGTTCTACTTTTTTCAAATTTCTTTTAACTTTATATTTTAAACATTGTCTTACTTTTTATCCTTCGTGTTGTCTTCCTTTAAGCCTTTGAATTTTTCATATCTATTTCAATATTAATTAGAAAAGTAGTTGCTTCATGGCATCTTAATTAACTATTTAATTTAATTTAGGGGTAGATTAATTAAATGATAATTAAAAATAACTGAAATTTGGACACAAATCCATGCCTATTTATTTCTAATGCTGCGAAGTGTCGAGTACAAAAATTCGACAAAGTTCTAAATTTTTAATATTCAGTTCAATATTAATCGGAAAAGTAGTTGCTTCAAGGCATCTTATTTAACTATCGAATCAAATTTAGGGGTAGATTAATTGAATGATAATTAAAAATAACTGAATTTTGGACACAAATCCATCCCTATTTATTTCTAATGCTTTGAAATGCCTGGTGAAAAAATTCGATAAAATTTTGGAACGTTTAGTGAACCTCTAAACTGAAAAAAAAAAAAACAAAATAAAAAAATAACAACCAAAATTTAATTGATCATCATCGAATAAATTTTTTTTTTTTTCAATTAAGTTAAAAAATAAAAGGTGCTGTTTATTAATTTTTTTGTACTTATTTCTAAAATTCCTTTTAGAAACAAACATGAAAGTTGCATTTTCATTCATTTTTGATCTAACTATCGGCTTTTGACAAATATGTTCATCACATTTTGTTGAAATTATTCTTTTTTAATTTTCAATGAATTTATAAAATATATAGCAGAACTAAGTTGATTTCTTTTATTGCCAAACATTTTTATTAGTAGCTATTTTCAGTTTCATTGAAGTCAATTAGTACCTATCTGTCATTTCTGCCCTGCATTATTTTCTGAAAATAATTATTGTTAGAATTTCAATAGTTAATTTATATTTCTTTCACTTGCAAATATTATATTTTATCAAAACGAATTGAGTAATTGTACAGTTATTTAAATCTGTATATCTACTTTCGTAATTTGTGTAAAAAAAAAAAAAATGGGAGACTACTCATCGCGAGAGTACTCAAATATGATAATCCTTTATGGCAGAGCAAATTGTAACGCTAAGGAAGCTGTCCGTCTCTACCGTGCACAATATCCTAATGCTCGACATCCAAGTGCTCACGTTATTCTTGGTGCTTTTGCGCGTCTCACGGAAACCGGTAGCGTCTTACCAAACCATTGTTTAGCTGGGGCACCAAGACGGGTTCAAAATTCTGTAAATGAAGAGAGAATCATAAGACTTATTGAAGAAGATCCTGAAATCGGCATTCGAGCTGTAAAGGCACTCAGCGGTTTATCGTATGGCTCTGTTCAGCGTACGATAAGCTCAGAAAAATTCCATGCATACCATCACACTCGGGTCAATGCACTGCAACCAGAAAATTACCCTGTTCGCTTAGAATTTTGTCGGCGGCTGTTGGACATGTATGAACATGACCCACAAATATTAAATAATATTTTGTGGACTGATGAGTGCACTTTTCAGCGTGGAGGTTTTTGGAATTCAAAAAATTTTTATTGGTACGCTCGAGAGAATCCTCATCAAACAGCCGAAAGAGGTCATCAACGTAGATTTTCTATGAATGTGTGGGCAGGATTATACGTGGCAGGTCCATGTTTGGTATATCTATTTCAAGTTCAGTAAATACTTGATGTATTTATTGGATAGTTACTCAATAAATATGCTCCGTGCCTTCTCGATTCATATTTGCAGGTTGGGCCTTTTCAATTTGAAGAAAATCTAGATCAAAATACCTACACAGATTTTTTGGACCGCTGCTTACATCGTTTATGTTTGCGATCTGGAATCACTCAAGAGCAGTATGATCAAATGTGGTTCCAGCAAGATGGCGCACCAAGAAGCTTTGGAGACAGTCACGCCTGAGATGATTGCTAATTGTCATCGCAGCTTGTTGCAACGTCTCCGAGCGTGTGTTGAGCAAGAAGGTGGCTACGTTGAAAATTTAATACATTAAAAACTGTTTCATCGAATAAAATCGTTTTTGAGTTATAACTAAATTAAAAACTATTGTAATAGAAAGTGTTTTTACTCTAACTAACTTTTTTAATACTTCTCCGAATCGTGAGATAATTTCAGTGCTTTTTGGCGACTCTCTGTCCTCTGCTGATTCGTTCCATGGTGGAAGTTGGTGTATTTTTTTCCTCTCTAATGGTAAAAGATTGATTGGAATAGCCTTAGCTATTAGCAGCACAGCTATCTCAGAGACGGCACAGTACGAACAAGCTCTCACTCCCCCTCTCTATTGCACGCATGTAAGCTTTTTTTGGTACGTTTTTCATTGAAGTTGCTTTGAGCAAGTCATCGTACCTTATATTTCAGCAGTGAGATCGTATACTGGATCCTTGCAAAACGCCTGCTATGACATCGACGATAGATGTCTATCAGTCGTACTGTAATCCAATTCTCTACCTCTAAAGTAATAATCTTTCATTTCAGATCAGTATTCTTTCATGTCGAAGTCGTCTTTCGATTTATTAGTTATATTTTCCTATCCCATCCTGTTGAAAGCATTCTTGGCGTCAAAAGTAAGAAAGTTGCACACTATACAAGTGCAAGCATGTCTGGATCATGCTCTTCTGACGATGCTCACGTCTTGCTATATGGCCACGATCGTCGAGTGCCCTTTACGGAAACCATACTGATTTACTGAGAGCCCGCCAAATTTGTATATTTTATTCATGAGTCGTACTTTAACAAATTTTCACAGTGACATCGAGCGTGCACAAAGGCCTGATGAGGAAGTTATTGGCAGGCCTTTCCCTTTGTCGAGGAGAATTAGTCATTGACGTTTTCACATATTACAGAAGGTTCCGGTTGAGAATAATGCGTTATATGATGACAGCAGTACTTGCGGATATCTGTCAGCAATGATTATGATTTAGTTCGTTAGTATGCCGTCTGAGCCTGATGCTTTGCCAGACTTAAGTGATTATGCAGCTGTCTGAAGTTCTGCTGATGAGGAAAAAGAAGTCTCTTTGGCTAGCTTAAGCTCATGCTGTGGTCTCCGGTATTTCTGCAGAAATAGTTCGTCGATGACCTTCTTGATTGTACTAGCTGCTATACTCGGTACCGAACATTGTCTTCTGAATAACTTGGTGACTATTCAGTATGTAAATTTTCAGGATTTATTGTCATATATCTATATTTTATAAAAATATTAATAGCTTAAAATTCTTTGTTTATTATCCTATTGTTAATTAACTTTTAAGTAGATAAATGAAAATTTCATTGACTTCTCAGTCACAAAATGAAGTTTTTCTTCATGGTTTACAAGCGTTATTTATTAAAGTTTGAGAGCCCGAGAGAAAATTTCCCTGCTCGTAATTAGTTTAAACAATATGAATATATTTATCACCGTGCACCGGTCGCTGAGCGCTCTCCCCGAGAAAAAATGATCAGGCCTGACCAAGTCTGTTTCTGTATGATCAGGCCTGATCATACCTGTCCATTCCTGTTCATGTCTGAAGCGTTAAATACGGTCAGGCCTGATCATACCCGTCTATGCCTGTTCATGTCTGTATATGCCTGTTCATGTCTGAAGCGTTGAATAGGCTCAGGCCTGATCATACCTGTCCATGTCTGATCAAGCATGATGTATGGGATTAAATTTAAAATCTTAGTTATAATTAAATATAACTACCTTAGTTATAATTACATATAGCTAACGTACTTATAATTATATATAACTGATGTAGAATTTCATATAACTATTAATCAATCACTAAGAAATCAGATATAAAATTTTGTTGACTAAAAATCTACCATGCATAAGAAATCTCATTTTTTTGACTAAGAATCTATCACGTATAAGATTTTTATTACTTGGAGTTCATACGATACTAACCTTTCAAAGCAACATCTTAGGTTTTGATTAAAAAAATATTTTTATTTCTACTCAAATCAAAATATATTTATAATCAATCGCTTAGGTCAACGAGGAGCGGGTTAAACTTCCGAGCGTAAGGTCCACTGTTTGAATACTGCACATGCCCGAATTTTTCTTTTGCTTATTTTTATAGAAATAATTATATATAATTGTATAATATAGTTATCCAAAATTATATATAATTATCTACGGCCATTTTTTATTTATAATTTTTTTACCCGGATGGGCCTGAACAGACATGAACATACATGATCAGACCTGAACATGTCTGGCCAGGGCTGAAGAATCATGCCTGTTCATCTCTGATCATGTCTAATCATTTCTTCCCAGGCAGTCATAATTCAAAGTAATATTTGAAAACATTATTACTAAACAAATTTAATTTTTTTTAAACAATATCATGAATAGTACAATAAAATAATTTTATATTATTACACTATAACAGGAAAAATTTTTGAGTTTAATTGTTAGTTATTTTTCCCTGATTATTGTTTAATAAATAATTCATCTATTATAAGTTTGTTAATAATCATATATAAGTTATATTAGTTATTAATAATTAATAATTAAATTTAATTATGAGTTCGTTTTCCCTGTTTCGAATAAAAAATTATTTTATTGTAATATTCATTATATTGTTTAAAAAAAATAAAATTTGTTCAGTAATAATATTTTTAAATGTTACTTTGAATTATGACTGACCAAAGCTGCAATAGAGTCTGAGACGCTGGGCCGCGCACTGTATTGAGAGCACTCAGCGACCGGCGCGTGGTGATAAATGAATTCATATTGTTTAAACTACTCGCGAGCAGTGAAATTTTCTTTCAGGATCTTAAACTTTAATAAATAACGCACGTAAACTATGAAAAAAAATTTCATTTGGTGACTGAGAAGTCAATGAAATTTTTATTTGTTTACTTAAAAGTTAATGAACAATAGGATAATAAACAAAGAATTTTAAGCAATAATTATTTTTATAAAATATAGATATTTGACGACAAATCCTTAAAATTTTATATGTTTATCTTTAACGGTTGTTTTTGAATCTATTTTTCGATTAAAAGTACTCAAAATTTCCATTATAAAAAAAAAATTTTTGTTAGAATGAACATTTTGGAGAATCATTTGAGGGTTTAATTTTTCATAGTGATTATATAAGAAAAAAATTCACAGACTTAATTATCATGACCAAGTGGAAAATGGGGGGGGGGGATCCACTTGACGTGATCTTACTCATATTTGTCTATTAGGCTAGACTGACACCAAAAGCACCCAAGTTGTTTTTTGTAGAGAATATTTTTCTACAAATCCCCTGAAAAAGTAAGAAAGAAAAATTTCAATTTTCTTGAAAATTTAAATTTCTAACCAAAAGTACCACATAACTTTGTCTAGGCTAGACTGGCGTAAAAAACATCTCAGTACTTTTTAGTTGAGAATATTTTTTTCTATAGCTTCAACACATTTGCACCACAATACATCAATCCCATGAAAAAGTAAAAAAAAAATTGATATTTTCTCTAAAATTTAAATTTCTAAACCAAAGTACCGCATAATTTTGTCCAGGCTAGGGTATACTACCCAAGGAATGACCGATTTGTTGTAGTGGCAGATATTTTGACTAATAAAAACAATAATTAACTTTGAAACTCAGTCAAACTATTATAATTGCATTGCGACATCATTTATTTTATGATATTCATCGTGATTATTTAATTATTTCATCATAGTTTTCATAAAATTACATATAATGAGCGTAAAATGTAAAGACCCAGTGAATGGCTGCTTTCGTCCATTGAATGACTGGGCATAATCCAGTAAATGACCGACGAATTCAGTTCTGACTTGAAGTTAATTTTCCTAGGAATTTTATTGTATCCAACCGATAAATTAATAATTTGAAGTAGGAAAAAATATCAATTTTAGTATTTTGTTAAAATTTTATTATTTGATTCAACGAATCCTTATAATCCCAGTACCAATGGATGAAAATAGCTGTTGTGTTTTTATAAAAATAATCATTTTGAATGCGTAAAAATACTCGTAAGTTATATTAATATCACATTAACAATTTCAACTGTATAATATAATATAATACTTATTAAAGTACGCTTGTTTAATTATCATATTTATATAGTTAACAAATTTTGATTAACCTAAATTATTAACTTAATTATTCGACACTTTTAAATTATTATTACTAATCTTTGAATTGGTTAAAGATATGCAAATTTTAAAATTCAAAGAACAAAAATATGTTTAATAAATAAAATGGTAAATTAACGAAAAACTCTTTGATTTTATAAATTGAATCTTATTCTTCTACAATCTTATTTTTTTTTTTTTGACACTCAGTACCCTGATTTAACAAAATCATTTGATAGGATTAAGAAGAATTAATTTTTTAATCATTTTTTATCCTTTGAAATCATGTAAATCATTTTTCAAATTTCACGACTAATCATATAAAATCATTCTTACTACTGTAAAGCGTCAGAATATAAAATTTTTACTCATTCCGAACATTTTTTAACGCTGAAACTATACTTGAATTTCTGCCACCGGTTATGATATGAAATGATTCGACGAGTATTAAAAATTGTAAATCATTCTGGATACTTTTTAATCCTGAAATAATATTTGAGCTTTTGTCACCGGTTATGATATGAAATAATTAGGCCAAAATTTTTAAAAGTGGCAAAGGAACTTCATGCTTAGAATCACCTCCTCTATCTGAATTTTCTCGCTGTGAAAGTAATTCTGGATCACCCTGTATATATATAAATACATGCATAAACTCCTGAACCAAATGTATTTTCTAAATCAGCTTATCGAGCTGAGTTTAGAGGTTACAGAATTTGTCGAAAATTCCATCATGAAGACAGATACAATTGTTAGATTTCTATGAAATTCACTAAAATGTGAAATGTAAAAAAAAATTACCATGCGTATTTAACAGTTCTCAAGATTTTGATATCAGAATAAAATTAATAACTGAAATTTTGATCTAATCAACAAATTACTATTTTAAATAGGTTAAAAAACGAATAATAGTACTTTTCAGTTTTTTTTAATAGTTATTTATTGAGTCTTACAATTGCAGCACTTCTTCCCAACTGTTTTAAGCGAAATAGGAACACAATCATTGGCATCAGGATATTAAAAATTGAGTCCATTAGTTAATTATGAAGTCATTATTGTAGCTGGTCGGCGCATACGCGCCGACTCAACAGTTGGCATCGATAAATTTTTTAAATTATTAATAAATTTAGGGTTGCTATGTATAAATCATTGTTTAATTTTGCATTATATGGTAATTATAATTAATAATGCGGGAAGCAAATGGACATTTAACGTTGGGAACAGGTGAAATTACACCGTTAACATCCCGTACGGTCGTGGGGGTACTGGTTGAATATTAACATGCGACAGGTATAAAACTCCATTGGTTGAAGTAAGAGAGAAATATAAAAATGGCGCCGGCCGAGGTGTCGGCGTGAGATTCTCGTGCTGCCATGGTCAGACGTGGATAAAAAATTGTACGAGCAGGGTGTGTTGCTGTAGCAAAGCTCATATTATTATTTTGAGACGCCATTCGGTTTTTGGGCTATTTAGATAAAGTTAAATAAACGTGCAATTTGAGTTGCCATTATTTGTAATAAGTGTTTGCTGCTTGAGTATTGCTGGCACGTCAATGGAACCGATACGCATGTTGTATTACAATTATGACTGTAATTACCTTTGAATAATTCATTTGCGTGTAATTTTGCTTTTCCGCGTTGGTGGCCATTTGCAATCTCGTGAGCGTAAGAGAGATAGCGAATCTCCAGTATTAATACAATTTCCAAGCATATAATAAAATCCTACCAAAAACAGATTTTCTGTATAAAGTCGCGCCAAGTACACGTTTAAAATTTTTTAAAAGTAAAAAAAAATTATTTTTTACAAAAAAAAAAAGTCAAATCGGAAAAATACCAAGTACCTAGTATGATGCAAAATCATAACAAACATTTTCATAAAATTTAAAAATAAATTGTATAACAAAATTTCAATGTACTTGGTGTGCTTACAAAAGAGTAAAAAAAAACATATTTGATTTTATTAGAAATTAATTTTGCTTGAGTACATGTAGTAACGCACACCAAGTACATTGAAATTTTGTTTTACAATTTATTTTTAAATTTTATGAAAATGTTTGTTATGATTTTGCATCATACTAGGTACTTGGTATTTTTTCGATTTGACTTTTTTTTTTTGTAAAAAATAATTTTTTTTTACTTTTAAAAAATTTTAAACGTGTACTTGGCGCGACTTTATACAGAGAATCTGTTTTTGGTAGGATTTATTTTTTTTTTTGTAGTGTTATTATATTTTTCAATTTTTAGTATTATTTGACGCATAATTCATTGTTTGTCAATAATAAAGTATTAATTAGAGATCTATACATATTTTCAACGCAATTACTAAATAAAAATGATAATTTAATTAATCTGTAGATGGCACTAAATTATATATATATACACTGTAGATCCCTTATTAAAGAGTTAGTTTTTAAATATAGACATTGCGGGTAGCTAGATAGAACATAAGAAAGTTAATCACGGATTATATTTTGAAAATTTTTAAAATTATCTGATGCATCATTAATTGTTAGTTAATAATAATTACTTAATTAGAGATAATTATACGTATTTTTGAAGCAATTACTACGTAAACATACTTCAACTGATCTACATTTATATCTATACATACACATATATATACCACTAAGTTGCCCGATTTTGGTACTGTTTAGCGGATATAACTTTATATACAACAGAACGAAATTCAAAATTTTGACGTTATTATTGACTACAAGTTGTTACCAACATTCCTAGAAAGTTGACGATAATCGACTGCCGCAACCTGACGCCAACTTTCTGAGAAAATTGAAGTTAACTTTCTGTCAACCCTGTCAACTAAGGGAATGCCAGCTGCTGGCACACATTTTCTCAGAAAATAGGCGACTAATTGCCGTCAACTTATGAAAATGCCAACAATCTTTGCGGCCAACTTGATAACAAGTTGCTGCAGTTGGTTGCCACTAGCTCACTCCCAACTTGATTATCAGAAATCGCTTATGGCTGAAGTTGTATATCTCAGCTCCACTTACTTAACTCCTCATTATAAACCAACTCAATGTAAACCGATCTGATTTATTCTGATTGCAATCGTTTTTTGGTCGTTTGTCGATCAATGTCGGTCTATCAAAGTTGTTTGTGAGTTAATTGCTTAATTATGAAAAAGAAAATAAAAATTAGCCTTTAATTTTTTCCATTTGACCCCTCTACTTCGATATTTTATTAATTTTTCCATTTAAATCACTAGGAAATCATTTGTCGATAATTGCCGGTTAAAACAAAGAAAACAGTAATTTATTTACAATAAAAATGTAATTAAGAAACTAGATTTGCCATTAGTAGTCTTCAATAAAAATAATATTTTTTTTTGTATAACGATAATAAATCTTCCGATTAAAAATAATTATATGTTTCCATTCGTTAAAAACCCGATTTTCAAATTTTGCTGATAAGGTATTGACAGGTAGCGCCACAATGTTAGATGTACGAAATAACCATAAAAACAACCTTAGCTTGAAATTGATAGTAATTTGATAATTAAAATTATCGAAGTTTGCTGTCCGAATTGGCCGACAATTTAATATCAAAACTTGGAAAAAAAATTAACGGTTGATTTTTCCTTAATTTAGAGGTCACTTTTTGATTACTAGAAAAAAACATTAATAAAAGTTCCCATGAAATTTTCGTCAAATGTCTGATAACTTCGGGCTTTTCCGTTTTTGACGGTATTTTGTATACGACTTTTAAAATAAATTTGGATTCGAATTCGGATAGTAAGTTTACGTCAAATTGTTTCGCAAGTTTTATGCAAATTCTCGTCAAAAACGGAAGAGCCCGAAGTTGACGGACATTTGACGAAAATTTCGAGGAAACTTTCGCAACTTAAATTTTGCTAAGTAAACTGTACGATTAGGGAATATCCTTACAATTAGCATTGATTTTTTATAATATTACTCGATTAATATTATTGTACGAATAATTATTATTGTACGGCTAAGTAAGTAGAGCTCATTTTGGTACGTCCTAGCGAATATAACTGCAACATCAAGAAGTTTAAATATTTTAAATAGACACCCTAATACCACAGTTTGTTAAGCAAAAGTTTCCTGGGAAATTTCATCAAATGTCCGTCAACTTCGGACAATTCTGTTTTCGAGGACAATTTATATACAACTTGCTATACAATTTGACGTAAATTTACTACCCGAACTAAAACGCAAATTCATTTCGAAAGCTTACTAGAAAAATTTTTCGTCAATTTCCAGGTGAATTTTTACTCCAATTTATTGTTAATTTCACTTGAAAAATTGTAAACTATTTTTTTATATTCGAGTTGTAGACATCTTCAAGTATAAATTTAATTACCTTCTTAAATGGTAAGAATGAACATTACCGACTTTTATGTGTAGCAAAAAGTGTTACCTCGAAATTGAGCAAAAATTAACCGTAAATTTTTCTTTTTAACTTTTGTTGTTAAATTGGCGGCAAATTCGTGCAGCAAATTTTCAGTAATTTCAATGTCAAATTACTGTCAATTTCAATCTAAAATAGCTATACGGAGTTCTTCAATTTAACTTTATTTAAGCTAATTGGTAAAAAATTGACATTAGTTTGATTGAAATAGTTGTCAAGTTTTTTCTTCTACTTATGACAATTCGCATGCAACTCACAACATTTTCAAGTAAAACTAAAGTAAGATGTATAGTTTTTTCTGTAGTATTTATGCAAAATCGGGGAAAATTGATTGAAATTATAATAATGAACACTGACTTCAAATAAAGAAAATTCATCTTAAATATCAAAACGGATTTATTTATGATTATGAAACGTATTTATTTATGCTCATAAAAAATTTCCGTATGAAACTATAGTAAAAAATACAGACCGAAGCACCGCTGGTGGCGCAATAATGAATCATTGCAAAAAAAAATTTCAATGTTTTACTGCATCATGGCATTTCTTATGACTTTTTATTCTCTGGCAGTGCCCTTTTTGCATGAAAAAATTTTGAAAACGTCTAAATTGGGGGTGCTATAGTACATGCTGGCCTAATTTCAATATTTAAATTAGTTCTCATAACTAAAATGAATAAAGTTTCATAATTTTAAGACGAACAATCAATTATCTTTCGAATATAGAAAGAATTTTTTGAAAATTTACTATTTTAAAAAAGTTTATAAAAATGAGTGCTAGAATGAGCCAAAAACCACTCTGTCTACGGTATATAGTAGTACGGTAGCTCGCGCCATGACACTTCACACATATACAACTGTTTAAACGGTCACTTGGCGCGAGACCCTACCGTGTCTCCTGATGAGTGATTATTGAGCCCAGTGGATATTAAAGTATTAACCAAGAATATTTATTATTGTTTATTAGTACCCAATAGAGGTTTTTGAAAATATTTGGTTATTATTTATTATTATTTCACGTAGTGAATATTAATTTGGTCATGACAAATCATATGCGACTGGGTTCTCAATAGCCATTTATAAATTAGTGAAATTATTCTTGGTGCCTAATTCTTATATGCGATGAAAATTACTAATTATCAGTTTATTTTGATCCGTATTATCATTTATTATGAATGGAAATTATTCCTGCTATAATTATTATCTCCTGCGTTATTATTATTTTTAAACTATCACGTGTGAGTGATGCAAGAGTTTATAAATGTTATTTTATAATTATTATTGATTCCAATAATTATTGTTATATCTATTATTTTCTGATAATATTATTTTGTGAATAGTGCATAGCATTCACCAGTGGTTTAATTTTACGATATATTTACTTGAAGTATTTAATGATTATCTTGAGATTATATTATTAGTTTTTTTGAATATCACGTGCGAGTGAGATCATTATTTACATGCATTAAATTATCTTTTGCGTTTACGATATTTATTGTTTAAACGTTATTATTATTTTATATTTTATTTTTATTTGATTATGCGATACGATTTATTATTCAATTTATAATTTAAAATATATTTAAAACAAATAGTCATCAACCCGGTATTAATTTAAATTTTATTTATTAACAACAGTGCTATCTTTTTCTTGCTTCTTTTTCCTAAAATCTGAAACTGCTATCCTGTATTTTAATTTTATTTTTCTTTTCATTCCTCCGTTTTATTTTATTTTGAATTTAATTAGAATTTGTTTGTGGGGCACATGAACTGGCGCCCAACAAGGATTTCTAACCCAGCCTGAGCAGAGCTGAGTGTCCTGGGAGATTCGGAATATCTCCAAGTGGGACTTTAGGTTTAGTATTATTTTCATTTTCATTTTTTCACCAACAGAGGCCCATAACGGCTATTGAGCATCAACCACACTTCGCCGTGGGACGTGTGAAATAGAAGCAAACGTTATAAATCCTTCTAATAGAAGAGAGACAAAAGATAATAGCTGAGAATCATGAGACCTCAATGGCAGGTCATAAAGGAGTCGCTAAAACTTACAATAGAATTAGACAAAGATATTTTCGGGATAATATTAAAAAACATCTTGAAGATTTTGTTAGAAAATGTAATACATGTCAGAGAAAGAAATTGGTAAGAATAAAAACATAATAACCGATTGTAATTACCTATACATCCGCAGAAATTCGGGATAATTTAGCATTAGATATAGTAGTACCTAATAAAACTATGACTGCCCAAGATGTCACAAGAGCATTAGCCGAAAATTTCCTATTAAAACATGGTTACCCAAAAGTAATTTTATTAGACCAAGGTCAAGCCTTTATTGGTAAGGTAATGGGTTGGGTAGCTAAAATTTTCATAATGAGACAAATAAAAATAACAGATTTCCATCTTCAATCAAACAGTTTATTTTAAAGAAGTCATCAAGTCTTAACAGACTATTTAAATCATGTTACGAATAAAAAAAGGCCATTCGGCAGCCGAAATGGAAGGTAGATTTTCCAAGTTATCTCTACAAAAAGTTTCGAACATACATAACTTGTCATACATGTTAGTGTATAGTCACAAGATGAAATGAGGCTCGTTTACAAATAGTGAGGGTAAAAAAGGAAATCGACTTTTTTCGATCGATAACTTCTGTTAAATGATCGAATAAACTAATTGAATCTGGTTTAGGCGTGAGAAATCAAACAATTAAAAATTACACAGTTTTTATCAATAATTAAATTAGTTATTTATTTACACTATATACGCTTAAAATTGTGAGAATTAATATTTAATAGCGAATGCGACTGAAAATGATACGCGATAGCGAATGCAAGCTCAAGAAAAGATTCACGTATATTAATTTGACACGTGGTCAATAGCGGTTATCAATGCGTTGATTATTTATAATATAATTATACGTGACAATCAATTAATTGCTTTCAATAAATAACAGCTACAATATACTGACTAAATATTGAGAGAATTTAGCGTAGCGGTTTGGACTTAGATCACACAAGAATTAATTAGCAAATCGGTTTCAATGCACGAGGTTGCAAGTAACAAAGCACGGTGTAGAATTAAAGAAAAAATGGTAGCGTCGTTGAGTCGTCGAGAAAGCTTGGTGTTGACGTGGCAGCCTTGCTGCATAAAACGAATTTTCCCATTGGCTTACAAGCGCGCCAACGGGAAGTAGTTGTTAGCGAAGTCTCTCATTGGCTGGCCAATATAAAACGAATTATATGATTGGCCGGATTGTAGTGGGTTCTCATGGCGTCTTGACACGGCCATGAATTAGAAATTGTATGTACTGGGCCCAAATAGCGAGTGACCCGGCATTATTCTGACTTGCAGTCAGTGGCGAGTTCGGCAAGCAACTTCCGGACTTAGCGGAAATGCACGAAGCTTATTTTAAATTAATCAAGCTCGTGACTGAACAACTTCAGATAGTTGATTTGACAAAACATTATATAGGTCATGTACCAAACTAACCTTCACCTAAACAAAGTACAGAAAATTAATTTAGTATGAGATCATAATCTTAATAGCTATTACGATGGTAAGACCAGTGATAATCAAAGTACGTACAGGTACTATTGAAACATCATAAACAATAAAAGAAATGGTTTTAAAATATAAAATAGCTTTGAAATTTACTGGTTATTTTTTTTACAATAAAATACAACTGACGAAACTGGATTATAATGGGAAATGCATAAGTTATGTGAAATGAAAACCGTATTTTCAATATTTTTTGATACCATTAAAATTTTCAAAGCTATAAAATTATTGGGAGAAATGGTCAAAACATAAAGTTTAAGGTCATAAATTGAAGCTTATTAGACAAGCTTCTAGATACTTTTTACGGAAATTGTCTATGAGTATTAGTTTTATGCGCATAATTAGGTAGGGGTCATCGGAGGTTGAGACTTAAGTTCGAGGATCGAGAGACGACACTCAAGTTCAAGTGTTCGTCGAGGCAATCACGCCGGAGAACGTGCTAGGCTGATTAAAAGAAAAATTTAGTTGTTTTCTCGAAACTTTTCTATAAGGCCATCAGGGATTGAAGGATGAACCGTCGGCCCATTCCTTCTGTACGTCTTATATAAATTATCCAGATAAGATTTAATAATAATTACACATATATAAATTTTCAAATAACTCTCTCTCTTCAACGCGACATTATTTTAATATTTAATAGTTTATCTATTTTGTCCAATGAAATTTACGCCCGAAATAAATTTATTATCGCTGGACACTCAATGAATTTGATTAAAATTTAATTTATAAGAAAAGGGGAATTTTGTAAATATTTGGGACTTGGTTAAATAAAAATTCATTATATATAATAATTGAATTAAGTCTCTAAAATTTACTTTCATCACCAGTGTCTTTAGAATAAGTTAAATTTCAGCCGCGTGTCCGGTCAAGACGAGTCGACCCATCTCTGAGATCTATTTCCCACGTTCCGGAACCAGCAATATAATAATTATAATTTATATTTATAATTAATAATAAATTATTTAATCGGGAAATTATTTAACTGTGGTTCGTGGCTGCTGGACACGAAGTACCAATGACCACCGTTATAACCTAGAATAAGTTATATTTCAGCCACGTGTCCGGTCAGAACGAGTCTACCTACACCTTGAGATCTATTTTCCCGTTTCCGAACCAGCAAGAAAATAACTGTAATTTATATTTGTATTCATAATTTAAATTTAATTAATTTATAATGAAAGTATAAATAATAATAATAATAAATATAACTTGAAATAATAAGTAATTATGAGTAAAATAAAGGGGTGCCTGAACCAGCTCCTCAGGCTGGGTTAGTGCACGAGGGCGCCAGCCCTGTTTTACAAAACGGACAAAAATAATAACGTATTAGGGGAGAGATCACGGGACAAAATCTCGAGCGAGAATTTATGCACCAAACGGAATGACAACCACATAAAATATATAATGAACAAAAATAATAATTAATAATAGTGCTAAGTATATCCAGGAAATTAATGAATAAATACTGGCTATGACTGGATTTTTATTATTAAAATATTCAATTCAAAGATATTTAAAAACCTCAACAAATTATTACAATACCCAAATATTGTTTACTATTATTAATTCTTTCTAATAAATTTTTTTATTAAACAATATTATGCTCAATTTAAGCAAATAATAATAACAAAAATCGATTTAAATTATATTATTAAATTATCTACTAGGGAATTCAAATACGAATTTAAAATTTTCAAACTTAATATAACTAACATAAACTGTAAGCAAATAATATAATAACAATCCTTTTCTCTATGTTATATTATCTACACGGGAAAAAAAATTCGACGAAAAATTCTAATATTACTATCGTAATCCTGGACTATACTTTTATTATCTGTAACTTTCAAATATATGATACGAAAATTTACAGTTTCTAGAAGATTTTTTACTATTCACTATTGTAATTTCATTAAGAGTTTGTTGTATAAAATTCAATAAGAAATATTACAATCTTCCTATCGCAAATAGTAAAAGAATAACAAATAAGATTTAATTATAATATTTATTTCTTTATTCTTCCTCTTAATTTACAGCGCTGCCTCTATGTTTTTACAATACAAGCCACAAAAATTATGAAAGACAAATGTTGTCACAATACAATAATGTGATGCTTGTGTGAGAGTATATATGTATATACAGATGATAACATCTATTTCGTTCGTATTATGTGTGGTTCAATGACATATATTTATAAATCAGTGCATCTTTACCTCCACTTTAGTGCAGAAATAGAGGTTATTTTTTATGACATTCTTTGGACAATGATAAATAAAAAATTAAAAAAAAAAAACTGTGCTTTCGTCATGGCAAACCTACATAAATTAAGGAATATAATAATTCGGTGGTGTAAGTATATTTATAACTATTCATTTCGTATTAAACTAAATATTCTGTGGGTATTTCGTTCGTTTTAAAATTATTTATCTGGACATGAAGTTTATTTTTATAAACAAGTAGTACCATTGTCATAGAATGAATGAGTCTAAAAGAATGATTTTTTTTTTTTTTTTTTTTTAATATATTCCATTCTCCTAATTTTTTTACAGAATTCTATCCGACTTAGCGATGATGTAATCGTTTCAATAACCTCAAATTATGGGCATTTGATGTTTCTTTCTGAAGTTAGCCAGCGCCTAATAATTTTCGGATTTGTTTAGAAATGATAAATTTGGAAAAAAAAATTTTCGAAAAAATTGCACTTATGGTTTTTTTTTATTTCCTACACGTGCATATTTTGGATATAAAGGAATGAGTTATTTTTATTCAAAAAGGAACAAGTATAATACTTTTTGAACCTGATGTGATATTATAACTTATAAGTTAAAGTAATTAATAATTAATAATAACTAATAAATTGTATATACCAAAAAAGTATATTTCAAAAAATATTAAATAAATATTTTATTATTATTACTTCAACATGTTTTATTTTTATTTCGACATTGTATTTGCCTTCTCAATTTAATTATTAAAAAAAAAAAAATACAAAATGATAAACTTTTTTTTTAACTTCCCGCTAAGAAAATCGACGATTTTCAAAAACTTCGGGAAGTTATTGTGTTGACCCCGATTTTCAAAAATCGAGTTTTCATCAGATGTCGACGTTTTGAGGTCCTAGGAAGCTATTCTGGCTATTTTAGAATGATGTCCGAGTGTGTGTATGTATGTGTGTGTGTGCGTGTGTGTGTGTGTATGTAAACTCTTTGTAACTTTAGAACTAATGAATCGACTTGGATAATTGAGGTGTCAATCAAAAGAGCTTGTTGGCCATCAACTTTCCTGAAAATTTCAGATTATTTGAAAATTTCAGATTTCTCAGAAACGACTTGAACGATCGACTTCAAAATCTAATCAGCTCTAGAATTTGATAAAACGCGTCGATTGCCACCTTAGGCATCTCAATCGGTTGGTTTCTTCGAGAGATATCGCGGGAGAAAGAAATGGTAAAAAACAGTTATTTGCAAATATCTTTGAAATAACTCAACCAAACAATTCTAAAATCGGATTAGTTCTAGAACTCAATAAAATACGTGGATTACCGCTTCAACCATCAAAATCCATTCATTCGTTCGCGAGATATCGTTGAAGAAATGGTGAAAAACGGTTCTTTCTTAATTTTTTCGAAACGACTGACGCGATCGATTCCAAATTTTTATCAGCTCAAGAATTCAATAAAACGCGCTGATAGCTACCTCAAACTTCAAAATCGACTAATTAGTTCGAAAGAGATCGGCGTGGAAAAGTTAAAAAAATAACATTTTATGTTATTTTTTTCGGATAAATCATAATATAACCTACCAAAATGTGTTTGAAATTATACCAACTCATCCTTCTTATGGTTTCTTTCGATCATATAGTGTTATCGAACTTGGTTATTAGTTTAAATCATATTATCAACAATAAAATCGATAAAACGTAGTTTTTAATATTTTTATCGGATATTTCATATTTTATTTTTTCTTACATGAGTCAAAACTTATTTAAATCTTGATTTTGATCCCTGACATTGATTTCTGTCTCAATACACTTATTTTATTGAACATAATCAAGAATTAAATTTTAAAAACCGCTTCATTAATGATTTTCAATTCTTAAATTTTCAAACTTCAGCATAACAGGTAACTTGTTAAAGATTGAAAAGATCGTAAAAAAACAATGACATGTGATAGCATTTTTGAGCTCGAAAATATATCTACACTAATGTTTTCGAGCTCTTTGAGGTTGAAAACAGCAGGAAGTTTTGGGGCTAGCCCGCAGGGTCAACTGACGCCCAGATTTTTTTTTTTTTGTAACCGTTACCGTTATGATACCATATAATGAAAATTACGATAGTTGGATCGTAAAAAATCCAGGAATTTTTTTTCCATGTACTCTGGGGAGAAAGAGACGCGGGTACTCAATATATATTTGGCAACACTGGGTTGCATACCATCAAATTACAAAATAAATTCTACCCAGAGAAATAATATTAAATTCCTAAATATACTTTTAAAATAATATGTAAAATACTAGTGTAAGACAAGGATCCACATTTGCTATCCTCGTCTAATCCTCCAAGGAATTTGTTCGATGTGTCTATGTATATAAGACATACGCCGAACAAATTCAACTTATTATTACGAAATAACTAAGTTTCAATTATTTGTAAATTCTATATCGCGATCTACCATAGAAAAGGTCCAGCGATAGCCAAGGCAGACAATAATGACACAATTGACTTACCAGCGTTGACAATAATTTACTTCTGGAGTTTTTCAATAATAAATATCATATAAACTGTATTTTTACTTTATATAACAATATACTAATAATCCAAATTAAATAAACATTAACTATTTTGATTATTTTATTACGGCAACTGGGCCAGAACAATTTTTACAATAAAAATAATGAACAACACGTCCTAACTTTACAAGATTTCGGTCCTCTCTCCCTATATTTCCGCGTCGGTTGTCCGAGGGTTGGGTATCACTCACGTGTAATCCCCTCTAATGACCTCGGACTCGAAATCATCAATTAAAATAAAATGTATAAACTTGTCACACGACCAGTGATGTTAGACGTACCAATTTCTTGGTATACATACCATTTTTGGAGGTTTTGTACCATGTACCAACTAAATACTATCCTGGTACCCAAAAATACCAAGTTTTTGACATCTACCATGAATGATAATTTTTTTTTTCTATTTTTAAGGACAAACTTCGAGGCATTGTTTAACTAGTAATGGCGTTATTATTTATAGTTAATATTTACTGTTTATACTAATAGTTGTTGACACTTTATTTGTGCAATTAATATTAATCTTATCAGAGATAGCGCAAACTGGCCATGTCTCACGGAGGTAAATTTGAAATTTTCGATCAGAATTGACGTCTTGTTGCCGATACCATCAATTAAAAATTTTTTTTTTTAGAAAATATGTATTTATTTTCTTTTAATAAAAAAATATTTAAATTGTCATTAAATAGTATTAGACTCTGATGTTAGTTTTTTTATTAAAATTTTTCTTAACCGTAATCAATAAGGCTCATAGAACTAATTACTAGTAATATTTTAATTTTATCACATTCAGGAAATTTTCGGAATAATTATCACCTATAATTATTATATAGTTCAATATGACTACCTAAGTAACTAATATACAATAAATTATTTGATTTATCAGTATTATTTTAAAAAATTTGATCGATGAATTCTCAAGTGATACCGACACTATATTTATCGATATTTTAAATTCGCCCTGATAGCCACATTTCAAATATAATTTCTCAGCAAGTTCTGCAGTGGAATATTTCCGGCTAACTTGACGACGAATTTCTGGTATAAGCCTTGACGAGATAATGCTTGCGTGCAAGTTGATGCAATGGAACGGCCGTCATCTGAATGTAATTTGACAGAAAAACTAGCTGTCAATTTGAAGTAAAACTTTTAATCAACTTAACGTCATTGTCTGACAGTAACACTTGTGGTCAAATTAAATCCAAGTTACAGAAAATTTACTGTCAACTTAACCGTAACTGTTTGCTCTCCAATACTCGCCTTTAAGTTGGCTTCAAAATACTGCGGTTAAGGTGGCTATCAGGACGAGTGTCCTCATAGCAATGGGTTGTAACGTCACCTATCATCAAATTGAATAACTCACGTTAGCTTGAGGTTGGATTGTAAAAATAGAAAAGAATAAAACAAACTTTGGCTTACATAGTTTATTCATCAAGTTATCGTTACAACTTTGAAAGATCAAATGAAGAAAACAAGTAATAAACAATACCTACGTTGAATGTTTTTCTAGGATAATTGTGAAATTGTGTGCTGTATTTTTTAATTATTTTGCTCTGTACAAATATCTTTGATTTAAGAATTAATTTATTCACATTATATAATTCAATATTATTATTATCATATTAACCTTTGATAAGCCTTCATTAGTAATAATAACAAAAAAAAAAAATTCCTCGTTAACAATAAATTAATTTCAGGAATTATTGAAGGTATTTATTCCAGCCACGATATTGTCAATATTTTCTATAACCGTATAACGTATGTCTAGCTGGAATTCCGCGACGGAAACGCGGAACAGTCTAATGTAGCATATGCGGTCGCCCACGCGCGATAACTAAATAATAATAAATAATAATAAATGATACTAAATGATGATAAATACCGAGATCAAATTAAAATGAAATAATAAATTTAAATAATTGTTATATTATAAATTGTTAAATTATAAATAAATGAATGTTGTCCTGAACCAGCTCCTCAGGCTGGGTTAGTGCATGCAGGCGCCAGACCGTTTATCCAAAACGGACAAAAGTTATTCAGGGGGAATTTGCGAGGGAAAATCCGAGCAAGTGACTTGTGGTGAAGCGGATAAACACTCAAGAGAAATTAAATAAATAATGAAAAATAAAAATAGTAAATATATGATAAATAATTACATACAAGTAATAAATAAGAACAGGAAAAATAAAATGAAACAGTAGGAAAAGATCCAGAGGAAAAATAAATATTAAATCTTCCCCGACAGCTGTTGGTTTCCGAGTTTTAATTACTAAATAATAGAAAAATAATAATATTTCAATATTTAATTTTGTTAAATGATTAATAACAATAATACCTGGTGATTGCCAAAAATATGATCGCAGTATCACAATAAATAATATAAATTGAATAGACCAAAAATAAATATAATTTAATTTAATTAATAATCTTGGTTTAACATTAAGTAAAAGGAATAATTATTCAATTTTGAAATTTTCCAAAATAAGAATAATTGATAATAACAATCTTTTTATCTCTCATTCTATCTCTCGACACTTGTGAGAGAGAGAAAGACACGAGATTTATCCTCACTCACACTCAAAATAATAAATTCTTCTTTGTTAAAATAATTTATAATTTTAGATAAAAAATTTCAATAATAATTTTAGACCGCTGGGGTAAATGAATAAATCAAAACAAAAAAAGTAAAGTCACTTAATTATCTTAAATAATAATAAATATAAATAATAATGCTCAATAGTCATATAAATAGTTTGAGTGAAAACAGAAAAATAATTTTAACTTTGGGGAATTTTCACCCAAGTGATAATGTCAGTACTTGAGGAATTAGCTCAAGTACTGTATGCGCTCTGTAAATATATATACCTATATATATATATATATATATACATATATATATATATATATATATATATATATATATATATATATATGTCTACTGGCAACGTTTAACTACGTTGTATTTGACTAGTATACATATATATAAAAATACCTGGATATGTTCAACTCTATAAAATAATTATCCAACGATACTTAACAATAATTATCTATAGTAAATACCATGTATTATTCAGCAGTTAATTAATAACAACCTAATTTCACTCGCCACGGCGACCAACAACTACCGGGGGAGGTTATCATGTGAAAATATATGCCGTGAAAGAAATTCAAAATACTTACTCAAAAATCTCCAATAACTCAGCAAAACAAATACTATCAAAATAAGTCTTAATTAATTCATCCGGTGAATCATAGCGACTACAATAGCTTTATTATTAATAATCCACCAATCTATCAATAGAACATCAAAATTTTTACTCAGACAACGTCCGTGCACACTAACTGCCCGTATCTTTCTGATTTAATTACCCTATCCTCCACCTGTTGGTCGTCGCCCACGTGGCGCACCCATCGCACTTAATTACTATTATAATTATTTCTACTAGGCCTGGGCCTAGTTATCAATTATAGATATAAATTATAAAGATAATTTCTGGACACCTGAATGATACATTAATAATTATTTAAGTGTATGATCTACTTATTCATACTATCTACATATTTTTATTCTATCCAACAAATCAAATAATAATCATTTAAAATCATAGAATTGACGTCGGGAATAAAGGTATTGATTTACCTTTACCCGGCGGTCAATATTTTCCCAAACCACAACTGACATCCTTAGTCGGATGACAAGTTTAAATAAAATAATATGTTAAACAAATGTTGGGGCATAATTTTACGCTGGGTTATGCATCCCAATTGTTTCAAAATCATAAACAAAAACTTATAAATAACAAAAATCAATGGTTTGTATTTTTAAATTATAAAATAAAATTATTTTGCACACGTGCTCTCTTATACGCTGCGCGCATGCGTCAGCACTGCGCACGGACTGCCGTCTCCATCGGCAAAATGGCGGAATGCTCGCGTAACGACTCAAATTTAAACGTAAAATTAAAATATTTAACTTACTACTAACTAAAATTAAATAATTTGAATCGTTACGTGACAACCGTTTTTTCTATTAGACCTGACTCTACATTTACTTTTCTCATTTTGTTATTAAATTTTTTTTTCTCGTACCGAGATTAAATATTATTAACACTAAATCTCCTTTATTTTATTTTAAATTTCAATGCTAAAATTTTATTATTGTCAATACTCTTTTATGTAGCGTCTGTTCTAAATTTTTTTCGAAATTTGAAAATAATTGTTTTGATGGTAAGAGTAGTTCTGGTGGTAGATTTAATTACTTTTATTTCAGATTATTATGTCATCATTGCATGTAGACAAAGAAAATGAATCCAGTGATTCTGATAGCTCTTCTACGCCAAAAAAAGATTCGATTAGGTGATGGTGACACTTCACGTTAAAAACAAAAATACCGAAAACAAAACTGTCGCGTTGAATGGGAACGAGAACCATTATGCTCACCTTGGCTAGGACCAGATTCTAAAAATTCATCAAATGCCATATGTAAATGGTGTAATTCAAGTCTTATTGCTGATATTACTCTAATTAAAAAACATAAAGAGACCCATAAACTTCTAAAAGAGTTAAGGGATAGCAAAACCATTCCTTTGAATGCTATGCAGCAGTATCTCAAACCCCGAAACTCAAGTAACTTTTTAAGCAAAAATGTAAAGAGTGCAGAAATTAAGATCTATGGTTTTATGGCTGCGCATAATATTCCTTTTGCTGTTGTTAATGACATGATCCCTTACTTAAAATCTGCAGTACCAGACTCTAAAATCTTAGACGGAGTGTTTATGAAGAGAATGAAAGCGACAAAAATCGTGACTAACGTCATTGGTGCTTCTCATAAAGATAACATCGCATCTCAACTTAGAAATACTAAGTTTTCGATTTTAACCAACGACTCTACCGATAGTGCACACGTAAAGACGGCATGTAGCTTAGTATTATGATATGAAAGCTAGGAGAATCACTAGCAAATTTTGAGATTTGTCAAGTGTTTTTCTGAGAGTGACGCTGCATCAGCTGAAGAAGGGGCTACTGGTCAGCGTCTGTATGATCTACTGATGAAAACGTTTACTGAAAGAAATATTCCTCTAGACAATATCATTGGATTTGGTTGTGATGGTGCAAATGTAAACCTTGGTAACCGTAATTTTATTGCTAGTCGCTTAAAAGAATCATGTCCTGGTATAACAATAATGAAGTTTATTTGTCATTCACTCCATTTAGTAGCGAGTGCTGCTTGTGAAGCACATATGCCGAGAAGTTGTGAAGATCTTGCTCGGAATGTACATAATTATGTACAGCACAGTACCAAACGAATTGCTGGTCTTGCAGTTTTTCAGAGCTATTTGAATGTAGCTGTACATAAAATTCTTCATCCAGCCCAGACTCACTGACTATTACTGCTCTCGGTTGTAAATCGTATGCTAGAGCAGTGGGAACCTCTTTATCTTTATTTTGTTGAATAACCTCTACTGGAACGAACAGTAGCAGCGGAATCCACATCGATTTGGCTCAGAGATCCATTTATAAAGTTATTTTATCTATTTCTTTCATGGGTCTTACCAAAAGTTGTCTCGATGAATGCATTTTCTCAATCAGATTCGGATGTTATAACATCTTTAGCTCAGAAAATGGAACTGTCATTCAGAGAGCTTTTAACTACGGATTTAATGCAAGAGTATGTCGCTCGAACTCCACTTGATCAAATCAATCCTGAAAATCAAGATAAGTTCATACCTCTTCAAAATATGTTCTTAGGTGTTTTGGAAGAATTAAAAAAACCAGAAGTGGTAAATAAACCAGACGCCATTAAGGATTTTTTCTTGAGATGGCGTAGCTTTATGGCCAAACTTTGCGCTGAAATTAAGAAAAGATTCAACTTTGATGATCCGCTCTTAAGACTGCTTCCTTTGCTACATCCTTCAAAAGCTCTATCTGGGCGAGAGCGCAATAATATTCAGTCTCTTATGAAGCTTAGCGATTATATTCCAAGAGCCAATTCGAAAGATCGGATAACTTTTCAGAAACTAGATGATGAGTGGCGTTGTCTTCCATTGGATGATATACCTGCAGAAATTGTAGAGAAAGCAGAAGTTGATGTTTTCTGGCATAAAATTTCGCTGCTGAAAGATAGTGAAAACTGCAGTAGATACGTAGAAATATCCCGCTTTGCACTAGCTGTTCTCTGCCTTCCTCATTCAAATGCAGATTATGAGAGAGCTTTCAGTAAATATAATCTCGTAAAAACTAAAACTAGAAATAGGCTTACGATTGAAAAATATTGACGATCTTGACTTTATTTTTGAAGATTGTTAATCAAAAATATATCAATTACTATTATTTATTGTATGTATCTTTGATAAGTGTAATATTGACGTACTGTTATGATACTTAGTAATCATTAAAAATTTTATATTTTTATTCAAAACAAAATGATCATCATTTCTTATTTTTATGTTCTTAATTATATGATAGCAATAAATTTTTACATTACTCTTCCCTGATTTAAAAAAATCATTTAAAACAATTTGAAATGATTCAAAATAATTTGAATCGAGTAATTCATAAATATAGATATACACAGCATGGATTGAATCATTTTTCTTAGTCAGGGTTTTTCTTAAGATAACTTATTTTTGTTTCTTATGGATGTTATAATTATTTTTAAATACTGCGTATCAAATTTGTTCGGTGGTTAAAATTCAAATTTGCGCCTTAATGAAAAAAAAAAACTTGCAAACCTAGTTCCATATTATGTTATTATTTATTTATACCGTGTGATAGTAAGCTTTAATGTATGTATAGTCTGTATCGTCTGTAGTGTACTAGGTGGCAGTACATTGTATCATATCCGTAAACATACACCATAGTATCTATACTATTGTATGAGTGTCTCAATTTTTAATTTAAAATACCAGTTTTTAGCGACATATGTACCAAGTTCATTGGGCAACTAGCTAACATCACTGCTCTACCCCCTCAAACCTCAACCAAGACTTCTCATTGGCCAGCTCTTAACGTTTCCCTTTCTCTTCGAAAGCCAGCCATCTTATTGGAGCGCAGATACCGACTTCTCCCACTCCGTCAAGAACATTCTACAACCCGACGCCACGGGTACAAAAGAAGGGGATCTGAGAGCGGCAGCGCGCTTTGACGATCGCTCAAAGGCCGAAGCCCTGGCGGACGTCTTTGAGCGAGAACACCACCTCACAAATTCTATGTATGACCGTGATACAGAATTATTAGTTCAACAAACCTATGAAAATATATTTAAAAGTAAAGTTGACAAGGCAGAAGTGCCCTTTGTTACCCCCAGAGAGGTTGTCGCGGCTATCAAGCAGACCAAACCCAAAAAAGCCTCTGGCTTTGATGGGATATAAAATATTGTACTTAAGAATCTAAACAAAAAATCCATTGTACAATTAATGTACGTACTTAATGGATGCATATCTCAATCCTACTTCCCATGTAAATGGTAAGTAGCAAAAATACTCGCATTTTATAAGTCTGGTAAGCCTAAAAACTCACCAAACAGCTATCAACCTATCAGTTTGTTGCCTACACTAGGCAAAATTGCCGAGATAATTATCAACAAAAGATTAGTTAATTTTCTGCAAAAAAATAATATCATATTAGAAGAACAATTTGGCTTCAGAAAAGCGCACAGCACTAACCAACAGTTAGCGCGTCTTAAAAACCATATCAGCCTAAGTTTTAATAGAGGAAAGAGCACGGGACTACTACTATTGGATATCGAAAAAGACTTCGATACAGTATGGCACCGTGCTTTTATACATAAATTGAGATTATATGATATTCCGCTGTACCTAATGAAATTTGTTGATGATTATCTCGGCAATCGCACATTCAAAGTTAGCATTGGCAAGGCACTAAGCTCCGAACGTAGAATTGTCGCAGGTGTCCCGCAAGAGTCAATTTTTGGCCCTACCTTATTCCTCCTTTATATAAATGATCTACCTAAGCTTGCAACAAGATCCCTGCCACTTTTCGCCGATGACACAGTTATTTTCTCATCCTCCTACAATAAGAATATTATCATTAAACATATACATAATAATATTAAGCTACTTGAGACATTTTATAAAAAATGGAAAATTAAAATAAATACTGATAAAACATTTGCGACAATCTTCTCACATAAAAAGGCAAAGTGCGATACTAAACTTACTATGTATGGTGAGCAAATTCAATATGCTGATGATGTCAGGTACTTAGGACTAACTTTAGATAGCAAACTAAGCTACAGCAAGCATATCGTACTAGTGGCAGTAGTTACTAGGGTATTCTCCCCACCGCTATTGTTCTCGAACAATGGTGTCTGGGGCCCTCGTCCCCCCCGGGGCCAGACGCCATCAATCGGAAAAGCGTGCGTGGGAGGATACCCCAGTGTCTTTTTATTTTTCTATTACAAATTTTTTACAAATATTTCTTATGTCTAATGGTTACATTTTTTTATAATTTTTTTATAAAAGTTTTACAATTATTTCTTACGTCTATTGGTTACAATTTTTTTTTATAATATTTCTTATAATATTTTTTTACATTTTTTATAAAATTTTTGACTTTTTTATATTTTTTTTTTACATTTTGTAATAATTTTTTTAGAGTATTATTTATAATATTTTTATCCGTCATATTCGACAAATATTTTTTCTATCTTCAATATTTTTAAAGAGGGGCCTATTATCGTACTTTTATAAACACAGATGTTTTTATAAAACATATGTTTTTATGAGTCACCAGCTTTTGTGTTCGTTATAAAGTGATGCAAAGAAATATCAGGGGACTAGAAAATATTTGGAAGCTGAATGGTAGTGTGACTCTCTCAATAGTATGTTCGTCCAATACTTGTGGCCCCTACGAAGGACGCTGCGCGTGTCATATAACGTTTTTTATGTATCAATAAGGGTGACTCATTGAAATAAAACTTGGTTTTAAAGAATGAAAATGAAGATTGTAGTCGTGGCTGCGAGCTGATGGAAACAGTTTAAACATCAATTTAAAACGTTTGTCACGTAAGGATTCAAATTATTTAATTTTTATTTAGTGATAAGTTGAATATTTTAATTTGATGTTTGAATTTGAGTCGTTACGCGGGCATTCCGCCATTTCGCCGATGGAGACAGCGGTCCGTGCACGGTGGTAGCGCATGCGCGCTGAGTATGAGAGAGCACATGTGTGAATAGATTTTAATTTATGATTTAAAAATACAAATAACTGATTCTTGTTAAATATAAGTTTTTGTTTATGATTTTGAAATAGTTGGGATGCATAATCTATCGTGGCATTATGCCCAAATAATTGTATAATGTATTATTTTATTTAAACTTGTCATCCGACTAAGGATGTCAGTTTAGTTGAGAATGTTGACCGCCGGATGACGGTAAATCGATACCTCGACTATAATTCCAACGTCAATTTGATAGATTTTGAATAATTATTATTTCAGTTACCGGGAAAAATAAGAGTAGGAATAAGTTATAAATAAATGGTTCATATATTTAATTAATTAATCATGTGTCATTCGGGTATTGAAGGATTGTTTTTATATTTTATATTTTAATTTAATACTAGGCCCAGGGCTAATAGAAATAATTATAATAGTAATTAAGGGCGACGCTGGTGCCACGTGCGCGACGACCAACAGGTGGAGGAAAGGGTAATTAATTCAGAAAGATACGGACTAGCATTGTGTGTAGACGCAGTTTCCATTGTAAAACCGTGTATTAATTATTTAGTTTGAAAAACAAGAAAATAATTATTGAAGTTCACCGGGTGAATTACCTGATATATTTAGTTCAATCTATATTATTTTGAGTTATTGGAGAATTTTTAGTAAGTACTTTGAATTCCTTTCACGGCATATATTTTACGCGTGATGACCTCCCCCGGTAGTTGTTAGTCGCCGCGGCGAGGTAAGTTAATTTATTGATAATAGATACTGAATGATACACGAGTAATATTATAAATAATTGTTAATTATCATCATTGCTTATTATTGGTGAATATATTCTGATATTTCTACGTATATATATGTACATATATGAGTTGAGTGCAGCGTGCCGAAGCGTTGCCGGTATACATATATATACACCTATAGTATATATATCTATAGAGCGCATACAGTACTTGAGTAAATTCCTCAAGTACTGACATCACTACTTGGGTGGAAAATTCTCACTGGGAATATTTGGGAAAAAAAAATATTAAGCATTATTATAAGTATTTATTATTATTTATATTCATTATTATTTAAAATAATTAAGTAACTTTATATTCTTTAATTTATTTATTTATGCGTACCCCAGCGGTCAAAAATTATTAATGAGATTTGTATTCTAAAATTATTATTTAATTTTTATTTTAAAGTTTATAAATTGGTTTAATACCGAGTAATTTATTGTTTTTGAGTGTGAGTGAGGATAAATCCGTGTCTTTTTCTTTCTCAAACGTGTTGAGAGATAAAATAAAGTAAAAAGATTGTTATTATTTATTAATTTGATACATTCAGATGAAATAATTTGTTTCTTTTATTTAATATTAAAATTGAGAATATTTAGTAATTATATTATTTTGTTTTGACAATTACCAGGTATCTTTATTGTTATTAATTTAACTGAATTAAATATTATGTAAAATATTATTAAATTTTATATTGTTATATAAATTAAAACTCGGAAACCAACAGCTGTCGGGGAAAATTTAATATTTATTTCCCCTGGATCTTTTCCTACTGCTTTATTTCATCCTTCTGATCTTATTTATTATTTGTATGTAATTATTTATTATATATTAACTATTTTTCTTTTTCACTGTTTGTGTTATTTCTCTCGATTGTTTGTCCGCTTCGTTACAAGTCACTTGCTCGGGTTTTCCCTCGTAGATTTTCCCCCTGAATAAAAATTGTCCGTTTTAAATAAACGGTCTGGCGCCTGCGTGTACTAACCCAGCCTGAGGAGCTGGTCCTGGCACGACTAATATTTATTGTTTATAATTTAATAATTGCTTACAACTTTTATTTTACTTTAATTTGGTCTCGATATAATATCGTCTATTATTGTTTATTATTATTATTATTATCACGCGTGGGCGACCTCATACGCTATATTAAGCTATTTCGTGTCTCCGTCGTGCCTCCGAAATTTTGGCATAGTATACGTTATGCGTTTACACTGTATTCCATGGGGTTCGTAGCCTCGCCTACAATCTTTTTTGAAGAAAAAAAAAGTTTTTCGAATATGATTAGGTATTATACGTATATATATATATATATATATATATATATATATATATATATATATATATATGTGTGTGTTAAAGGCACATAGAAAACTTAGAAATTATGTATATTCAATGCTGATGGAAAAAAACAAAAAAAAAATCTAGGCGTCGGTTGACCCTGCGGGCCAGCCCCAAAACTTCCCGCTGTTTTCGACCTCAAAGAGCTCGAAAACATTAGTGTAGATATATATTTTCGAGCTCGAAAATGCTATCACATGCAATTGTTTTTTTACGATGTTTTCAAGCTCTAACAAGTTACCTGTTATGCTGAAGTTTGAAAATTTAACAATCGAAAATCATCAATGAAGCGGTTTTTAAAATTTAGTTCCTGATTATGTTCAGTAAAATAAGTGTATTGAGGCAGAAATCAATGTCAGGGATCAAAATCAAGATTTAAATAAGTTTTGACTCATATAAGAAACAATAAAGTATGAAATATCCGATAAAAATATTAATAACTACGTTTTATCGATTTTTTTGTTGATAATATGATTTAAACTAAAAACCAAGTTCGATGACATTATGTGATCAAAAGAAACCATAAAAAAGATGAGTTGGTATGATATCAGGCACATTTTAGTACGTTATATTATGATTTATCCGGAAAAAATAACATAAAATGTTATTTTCTTAACGTTTCAACGCCAATATCTTTTGAACTAATCAATCGATTTGGATAGCTGACGTGGCAATCGGCGCGTTTTATTGAATTCTAGAGCTGATCGAAATTTGAAATCGATCGCGTCAGTCGTTTCGAAAATATTTAGAAAAAACCGTTTTTCACCATTTTTTTCTCCCGCGATAACTCTCGAAAGAATTATCCGATTTTGATGTTTGAGGTGGCAATCGACGCGATTTATTGAGTACTAGAGCTGATTAGGTTTTGAAGTCGATCGTTTAAGTCGTTTTTGAGAAATCAATAAAAAACTAAAAAAAAAATTTTTTTTTTTCGTAATTCGCAAATATTTTCGAGTCTATTCGATCAAATAATCTGAAATTTTCAGGAAAGTTGATGGCCAACAAGCTCTTTCGATTGCCACCCCAACCATCCGAGTCGATTCATTAGTTCTAAAGTTACAAAGAGTTTACATACATACATACACACACACACACACACATACATACACACACTCGGACATCATTCTGAAAATAGTCAGAATAGCTTCCTAGGACCTCAAAACGTCGACATCTGATGAAAACTCGATTTTCGAAAATCGGGGTGAAAACAATAACTTCCCGAAATTTTTGAAAATCGTCGATTTTCTTAGCGGAAAGTTAAAAAATAGATATTTAATACTACTGGAATATAAAAACAAAAGAAAAAAAATAGTTAAAAAAAAATTATAAATATCAAGTGCATTAAAAAAAAAAAAAAAAAAAAAAAACCAAAATCATATAAGTAATGAGTGCGTATAGTTAAAAAAAAGTTACATTTGCTTACGTACTAAAAAGACTTCTTACGTGGTTTTTCTTTACAATTTTGAATACTTGAACTCGATGACAATGAACACTTTTTATTATACTTATTATTAATAATAGCACGGAACATTTTCACAACAATTTGATCATTTATTTTTGCATTTCTTCCAAACTTTTTAAGTAGCGACTCGTAACAGCGACCATCACTAAGCCAATGCAACAAAACAATGCAGTAGTGCCCACAAACATTGCTTGATAGATCTTGAAGTTGGACGCGGTTCCATGTATATGTTCGGCAATTTCTCGTAAAGCGATGTGTGATTTGCTCATCAAACGGTGGTAATCTATAGCTGTCGAAGTAGAATCCTCGCCCATCCTGACTAAGATGTGTTGCGACCCAGTGGGTTCCGGGTCTTGTATGATCGTCTGTTTTGCAAATGAGTGCACATGGTCTTGTCACACCCATGGTACTTCGTCTGCGGCGAAAACACCGCCGACCGTGACATTCGTATTCGGTAAGACTTCAAGTAACTCTGACGTGTTCATTAAACGTTGCTGCTTCTATAGCACACGTCTTCCCCCTTCTGATAAGATGGCGGCGATGATGTCGCTACTAGCGACCCAACGTTTTTACGAATTACAGTGCTGCCCCTAACACACACGTCACTGTTTCTACCACACACGTCCCCCCCCCCTTCTTGGTAAGATGGTGGTGGCGACGAATACGTTGGTGGTGCGCTACTAGCACAATTATTAGATGGTTGTACTGTATTACCTGACATCGGTATTACGGTTGATTTAGGCCTAGAATTTTTTGATGTTGGCCTCGGCGGGGGTGCTGGTTTATTTTCTTAAATATTTTCCTTTTTATTCTCACCTGCAGTAAAATAATTTATCCAGTGTTCGTCTTCGTCATTTTTTATATTGTAACAGGGTAATTTTAATAAACATGAATAATTAAATTAAGTTGAATTTGAATTTCGTTCCCGCCAATAACCGGCCAACGACCTCGTAAGTTATGAGTAGTATTGCGACTAATCACTGGGTGTCGCATGGATCACTAAGGCCCGTCCATCCGTCATTTCCTTAGTCTAAGAAAGTGGGAATAGGTTTCCGGAGTAGTGAACGGGAGTGAAACGATATAATAGACTGCGGAACAAAAAGAAGACAGAGAGTTGTCCAGTCGACGAGAACTACGGTCACAATTTTAATATCCTCAAGGTTACAATATAACAAAAGAAAATTTTCCTGAGTGATGAGAGAGAGAGATTGCGAGAAGAATAGACCGGCGGAAAAATTGAGAAGTGAACGAGACTACCAGATACGTTCCTCATCGTAAATTGTTGGAGTTTTCTGGAGGTAAAATTTATAATTAATTAAGGCCTCTGATTATTTATTAGAGGGCCGAATTATTTATAAATAAATTACTTAACATCTTTCTGCTAGTTTCGTGGAATTAGATTGATATTTCAAGGCCCGTCGGCTAGTTTAACCACGCTTCTCGTAATTTCCGTAAAACCTTTGCCGTGTACTCGTCGTTCTGTCGTAACTCAAAATTTATTCTATTCGAGGCCTCTCGACTGGAATAAAATAAATTTTTCCGCGTAAATTATTCAATAATTAAATTCAATAATTTAATAAAGTATTCAGGCCTGTCGGCTGCTCTAGACAAAAGTTGTTCGCGTGTAAGATCGTAAATTGAGGACTTGCGACGCCAATTCACCGGCCGAATGTTCTAGTCAATTTTAAACGTAATTCTAGTCGCAAAAATAATCATAAAACATTTATAAAGTCATGTTAAAATAATTCTAATTAAAATAATAAAATCATAAATCTGAATTTGAAGACGTTAGAAAATTTACGACAAAATTGTGTCGAGTACAAAGTTAAGAACGGATCATTTTGTCAGTAAATTGAGTTGAATATTGAAATAATTTGAGTAAAAATAATTATCAGAAATATTGAGGAAATTAAATATATAGATTTTGAAAGCAAAATTAAGGAAAATTATCAGTGAAAATTAATTAATTAATAATTAAATTAACACCAAAATTAATTAATTAATAAAATAAATTGAATTAAATAAGTTAGTGAAAATTAATTAAAGGATTGTGAAAATTTTATGTGGAAATATTATTAGTGAAATTTTTGTATTGGGAAATCGAGTTATTAATTGAGTATCAGAAAGTGATGTCATGAGATAAGTAGAGTCGAAGTAGAGTCATTAATTTTAAGTAAAGGAAAACTGTGTCTGTGATTTAGGTCCGGTGGACATGTTAAGTTTATTTTAAATAATTATACATCCAGGGGATGGTTTTTAAATTAATAATAAGGTTTACCATCCAGGAGACGAGGTATATTTTAACGTGGGTGTGTGGGTGTAGAAACCGTCCAGGGGACGAGAAAATTTAGTTTGCCATAAGTAACCGTCCAGGAGACGAGGAAAATATTAGTTTGTCATAAGGAATTTAGTTTGTCATAAGAAAAATTAGTTTGCCATAAGTAACCGTCCAGGAAACGAGGAAAATATCAGTTTATCATAAGAAATTTAGTTTGTCATAAGTAAAATTAGTTTGTCATAAGAAATTAGTTTGTCATAAGTAAATTAGTTTACCATAAGAAATAATTATTGTCACAAGGTAATGAAATAAAGCAAGGTGCTTAAATTAATTAAAATTTGAATTAACATTATTTCAGCCTACTCTACGATTCCTCTTCTCACTCACAAAATATTACAAACGACCCTGAGTAATAAATTAAATTAAATTAATTTAATTAAAATAAAATCATATAACATCCGGTTCGACTATGATACTAGGTGCGACCAGACTTGGCAAGATTAGTCTCTCTGTCATAATATCATCAAATTCGTCTGTTAATATTAACTCTCCAGTTAAAATATTATTTTGAATCCATGCTTTTAATTTAAAGGCATTATGAAGTGCACATGAATACTCATCCTTTGTATTCTTTTTTATTTCACCGTGATAAAAGCACAGATAATTGCTTAAAGATAGCGTGTAAAATTGCGGGCAATATTTTTCCAAGTCAATAACAGGTCTTGAAATAATTGTTTGTAAGAATTTTTTTTTTTTCTTCACCACGGACGTATATCAATACCGTATTCGTTGTAGCTTCAAATAACAAAGACTTGAGAGATTCAAAGGGCGTTGTCCCTTGGCACCAGTCTAAGCGATAATAAAATGTCGTTAGCCAGAAGTTACGCCTACAAACTTTTGTACTTAAAGCACTTTTTGGTAACGGTGGTCCTATTATCTAATGTCCTATATGTCTACCTATAACAGGTAGTATAGCTATGTCTTTTGGTATAAATAAACCATCGGGACCGGCCAAACTTTGTATGTCTATAATCAGCTCGCTTAAATGATGAGTCATTTTTATAATATTTTTATTCACTCACGCACCAACTAAAAAAGGATAGATAGATAATACACTCACTAAATTTCCAAGCTAACTGACTGCTCTGCATTTAACCATATTCTTTTTATCCATTATAGTCGACTATCACTTGGCGGGAAGAATCAATTTCTAGTATATTATCGTACTCAGCATAGAGTATACAGTTTAATCTCGTAGTAGTTGCTCTATCAAAATGTACTTCAATTCTTAGGCTACGGTTTCTAACAAGATTCCAGTGAGTAGCAAAATAAGCAGATAGATCATGCGTCAAGTCGAATGTGAACAAGAAATATCCTTTGGAGTAATTTTTTCGTGTAATGTTGTTACCATTGTCAGAAAAATGTATACCCGTACCGGTAAAAGGGGTGTTGTATGCTTCGGCTTCTAAATAATCATTCTCAGAAAATTGTGGTTGTAATGCTTTACCTGGTACTTGCTTACCGTCAACATAAAGACAAAAAAAGTTGATACCATGATTATCAAAATTAAAAAGGTTTAATGTTCTGTCACCGTTGTATGCACGATTATCAACAAAACCAATAATCACTCGTTTAAGTAGCTGTCCTAATATAGCATTATCTATTGATTGACTTAAAATACCTGCGTGTAACACAAATGATTTTATTTCAACACGCGTCAGGGGGTACTTTGCCGTTGTTTGTGAAAAAGCCTTGGCGTGACCCAAAAGTATACCTGGCACTAGTTTAGCTTTCTTACAATAAGTGATGCCTCAAGTAAATGTATTTTGTAATTTTTATTTGTTCTGTCCATAAGACGAAATGAATCTTTTGTATGTACTAAACGTAAGCGCATTTCTACACCGTTAAATAAAAATTTATCTTGATTAAAAATATCACAATGAAGATGTCCAAGTAAATCAAATTTCGCACCGTTTCTAGTAATCCCCGCACGTTCTTCTAGCTGTTACTAACATTGTTGTCATGTTCACCAATACCTCCTACAGGATAATCAAACGCCCCGCTGGTATCATTAGACCACAAAGTTAAACCTAAATGTGAATTCTTCGCATCACTACTGTAATTTAATAATGTTTCAATGTATGCTCGGTGAGCATAAGCATTATTAGGCGGTGAAATTAGTTTTTGATTGAAACCCACATCAATTCGATTGAACATTGAGTGTAATAAATTATTTACAGGACCGACTTTATCGGCCACAGCGTGAGTTCCGTCAGCAGCAATTATTTGTGCCCGTATTTTTAACATTGTATGAGGTAAATCGATCTATTTATCACCATGCCCAGGTATAACAAATTCAATGGGCGAGTCATCTGTTATTGAAGAAACTGGATTGTAGTGCGTCCATTGTGAATATTCGATGCTCGTTTGTGTTGGTGATATGGTAAATAAGTCCAATTCTGACTTGGCACACTCGGTTGAATGAGAATGTAAAAAAGCCATTATTATATATTACTGTCAAAAATATCTTGCACTGAACGTTTTTTCTTTTTTCTGAAACTACTTTTTTGTCTTAATTTTTTAATTTTATTTCTAATTTTTTTCCTTGTTTTACTGATTGCCTTTTTACGATGTTTTTTAGCACGTTTTTTTGTCTTTTTCTTACAGGTAGCACGCTTGCGTACGCGTCAGCGCTTCAAATAAGACTAAATAACCTCTCTGCTGTCATTATAATTATAACCGGACCCTGTCATTATTTTATCGATTTTTTCTTGGGCCTTACGTTTAAAATCCCCACCAGCCTGTACTTTATAATATTCAACGTAATGATTCATTTTTTCAATTACTAATCAACGCGTTTAAAATGAAGTGTTACGTTTAATGGTCCGTTTAATGATCCGTATTCAAATGGTATAGGATTACCTTTACCGTCTCTTATATCTATTTCAATTGTTCTAAATGATGATTGTAATAGTGGTATATAATTTACAGGTGTAAAATTAGTTGAGCGTATACTACCATATACATATTTAGTTGCTGTATTAAATGGGACAATACGTAATAATGACGATTATATATCACCTGTGACGTAGAGTGCACAAACATCACAATAGATGAAAAAATTTTCAGGTAGCGCACGAGCTAAGCTCATAGGCCGTTTACCTATTATTTCGTAGTTCTCTGGTTGTAAGTTTGGAGAAGGAACGCCTTCAATGCCAATGGCCGCTCCATTGAAACCCAACACTCTCCATATTTTCGGTGACAAATTTAATAAATGAATTATATCTTTGCACTCGTCCCTTCTACAGTATCTACGTATAGTAACGTATCCGTTTCTTGCATTGTAATGGAATTCAAAATGAAATTTTATAGTCGGTATACGATTGAGTGCCCACATAAAATCGTCAGGATTTTGATAAATACCACGTTTTACGTTATGCTGTCCTGTTTTTCGTAATTGTTCTTCTGTTTCATAGCCGCCAATAAAAGCAGCATATGAATCATTATAATCACGTATGTGTAAAAAATTACATGGATATTGTATTTCAGTTAATGCCATAACTCATTTACCAGTCAATTCAATTTGATGTGGTAAATAAGTTGTAAATCTAGATGCTGTATTAGATGTAAAATATTCCATACTACTGTCGCTAGGTAAAATCGTCGTAAATTCGTCCGTAAGATTTGTCATTTTACATTTGTAGCAGGAATCCAAGAATTAAACTTATTGGGGTAACCTAACCACTTGACAAATACTTGTTTATTACGCCCTTTACCTTTACTTTTGATAATTCGTTCAATTTCAAATTCCTCTTCGTCAATATTTTCGTTCACTAAAGTTAATTCTTGTTCATAAAAAAAACCCATCAATGTCTTCACCTTCTAAATCACATAACTCGTAAATAGGTAATAATTGACGTCGTTTAACTTTTTTAATTTTAAATACTTCTTTAGTCTAATTTGCTTCATAACCTTTCTCAAACGTAGCTTTTGTTTTATTGATTCGTACTAAATATTGTTGGTATTTTTTCGTTAAGAAGTTGATATCATATTATTACGCGCTTTACTTACATTTTCCAGCGTTACCGACGCAGGTGTCATTTTCGTCGATGAGTGGCGTGTATTATTGTTAGCTTTTATAAGGAATGGTAGTATGTCTATGTAACGATTAGTTTTTTTATGAGTAAAATATCGCCACATACGTTCTTTTATTGTACGATTTACACGTTCAACAACAGCGGCTTTAACATCAGGATTACGAGCGACTCGAAACTTAATATTACGGTGCGCCAAAAAATCTTGTGTATTTTTAGCTACAAATTCTTTTCCGCGATCAGTTTGGAAAACTACAGGTTGACGGTTACTTTCAGAAAAAAATTTTTTGAATGCATTTTCTATTATGATAACGTATAATAAAAATGAATTATTATTATTATCATTATTATTATGATTATTATTATTATTTTACTAATAATAACAATTTTCTAATGATAAATGTAATTTTTAGTATAATAACTATTGAAATTACATTATATCATGAAGGACCTTTTACTTTACTGTCCATCTTACGGTTTTTAAGAAAATTATTTATTATTATTATCATTATTATTATGATTATTATTATTATTTTACTAATAATAACAATTTTCTAATGATAAATGTAATTTTTAGTATAATAACTATTGAAATTACATTATATCATGAAGGACCTTTTACTTCACCGTCCATCTTACGGTTTTTAAGAAAATTATTTATTATTATTATCATTATTATTATGATTATTATTATTATTTTACTAATAATAACAATTTTCTAATAATAAATGTAATTTTTAGTATAATAACGTATAATGAAGTTTTATCTTTTAATGGCTCAGCCCATACATATTTACTTAATACCTCGATTACTACAAGTATATAAGAATAATTATCATTATAAGTTTTTAATGAATGTAAATCAACGAGATCGGCTTCCCAAACATCATCAATATTTGACACATCATAATGTAACCGTGGAAATTTATAACGAATTGGTTTATGAAGTATATAAGTATCTTGAGCCTGTAAACAATTTTTTAATATCTTCTTGTGGTACTTTATTTTTAAATTTTTTTAAAAGATTCATCCTACCTGTATAACCTGTAGGTTGCTCTACATCATAATACGATTGTTGAAAATTTAACGTAGACTCAGCCATCCCGTTTTTTTTGTTTGACTTCTTGTTGAATAACGTGATGGTTGCTGTGGTGTTTCATTTTGTGGTATTGTCACTGCAGTATTGGATGGTGTATCATCATCTTCATCTTCGGTTATAAGATCGTTATTATTCAATAATGTATGCGGCGTAAAAACATAATATCTACAATTTGATTGAGTTCTTTGAGAAATCTTTTAACAAAAACAGTTTTCCCACACCCCGTAGGGCTACACACAATAGCTGTAAATGGATGTTTCCAACGTACATTCATATCATTAATTTTTTTTTACGTTCACTACCTACGGCACCGTATTTACCACCATTCCCGGAACCATTGTACTTTTCACCATTCAAACTTCCTGGTGTATACTTATTACTACTTGAGGACGACGACGACGACGACGACGATGATGAATACTTTTCACCAAATTTACGTAAATTTTCAGAAGCTGAATTACGCGACATGTTGATATTGACTGTGCAAAAACGTATTGTAGAATGATGAAAAAAAATTAAACTACATCTATTTATAGGATTAAGGGGAACAAATGAGGGTTCACAGGGGGGCTTAAAACACTTATTGATTTTTTAAATAAATAAACGCATTTTAAAGAGTATATTTTTATTGAAAAATATTTACACTACAGCAAGTTTTAACATGAGCTTTGAATAATTCAATACATTTTTTTATTTTTTTTCCATTTTTATAAAATTATATATTACAACTATGAATTTCTCTGTCTTTTATAACCATAAGGATATGATATACTATCACTAACCCATCGTCGTTTAGTTGAAGTTACAGTTACAGTTTTTATTTCATCACGCGATATTACCTGGTGGTCTTTCTTACGTCTTTTAGAACGTGTATTAATTTTTATATCATTTATTTCTTTTCGTATGAGTTGACATATTGCATCAAAATTTATTTTATTATTTGTACTAGAATTCAGGCGTATACCTTTTATTTTACAGCATTTAGAAATTTGACCAGTTTGAGGGTTTTTTACACGGTATCCATAAAATTTAGGACCTCCTGACACAAAAGATTGTATGAAAGTACCTGTGCCGTAACTAGTTAACTCATTTGTCAAATTTCCCAAGAAATTACCTGTCGGTGGTTCGTATTCATTTGAATTTGAAGCACTTCTATAGATGACCGAGTCTGTATCGTAATACAATACACGCTCGCCAAGTATACTGAGATATTTGAATAGCTCGAGACGCGCTTGAGCTGTTGTATATGCAGCAATAACAACATTTACGTTCGGTGAGGATTCGAAATCGTCATTACGATAGCGCCAGTTAATAATCATTATTGTTTCAGTCACATCAAAGACCGATGTAACTTCTATTCGCTGGTTAAACATTAATTCATCATATCTACTTTTTTCTCGTACTCTTTCACATTGACTCATATTTTCACGTTGACCAAACTTACCTCACAACGAATTTAACATAATTTTTGCTAAAGCCCTCAAACCCGGGTTATTTTCTATATTTTGTGGGTCTAACCGTATACGTTCCACTGCATAAAAGTCGTCAAGAAATTTTTGTTTTTGTTCTTGAGTAATACATTCTGAAGGGTAATCCGATGCTTTTATTTTTTGCTTATAACTTGGATTTATGTAATCTGTAAAAATTCCCCCTTCATTAGTTATAGGATCATATTTTGTACATGTATAATGCCATATTTAATTTATTTTATTAATTTTATAACCATGTTTCAATGCTTACTATGAGATTTTACAGGTAAAACAGGGTGATACAATTGACCTGGCGGTAAAATTGAACATTTTATCAGGCCTTGTACATGATTTATATCATTATAATTTTGAATGAACAAATTACATTCTTCGCCAAAAATTATTGTAGGATGCCCCACAGGGTATACACCAGTTTTTAGAATATACGGATATAATGAACACACATCGACATAATTTATTTTTTCATTTTCATTACATTCATAATAAATCGCTGTATTGCCTGTACGACCTCCAAAAAATGCATCACGCAGATCTAAAGGTTTATACGACAAAAATTCTGAAGAATTTATAAACTTCATAATTTCAGGGTTTGATTTTTTTAGAGCTAAAAATTCGCATTCCCATATTTCTTCTAGTATATAACCATCGTTTTTTTTTCTATTCCGGATATCAAGTGTGTTTGTGTATCTTGTATTTAATGTTTCATTCGATAATTTATAAATAAATTTATCTCTATTGTGTGGAAAGCAGTTGGTACAGCTATGCCAGTAGCAACCATGAAATTGATAAGCATATTCCGAGTTATTTGTAGGATCTTTACGGTAGCCATCTAAGTAAACACCTAAATATGTTCGATACTCTGATTGTCTTCCGGCGTGTGTAATTACCGTATCTAACTCTTTTTCTTTCCAAAATAACCATTCTAAAGCAACTCTCGATTGATTTACACATCTACGGTATCCGTTTGCAGGTATAAGGCCAATTTGTTGGTCCTTTAAAATATTTTTCTTGAAGGCACCCATACAAACAGACGCTATTGTTATATAATCCGTAAAGGGACAAATACTCCAATATTTTAACATCGATCGCCGAAAGTACGAGCATGATCGTCTTAATATAGCTACATCTATTTGACAATATTTTACAAGTTCAATGTTAAAATTAAATTTATAATTATTTTTTTTCTGGAGGATTATATTATTCATTAAATTCACACTGCGCTTTGTTCGTCACAGTGCTATATCCATAATATTTTTTATCTGGCAATTTACCGACATAATTACAATTTACTTCTTTATTAAAAAAATGTGGGAAGTAGCCTTTCTTAATATCACCCGAAAAATTAAATGTCTTGGGTAATGAAGATAACGACATAAAAAAATAATTTAAACTATCAATAAATTTTATATTTTGATATTTTAATAATAATATTTTAGATCCACATGAAATTAGATCAGGATTTAAATTTCTTTTATGAATGAAAGAATATAGTATAAATTGTGAATCATATGCCTTTGCATTGTGAGCTTTACAAATGACGGAACCTGTATTTTTACCTGTGTCTGAAACATAATTTATAAAATCTTCAACAGGATCTTTACGTTGGTCAATCGCATTAGCTGAAGTGCTAGATACAGAGATCACACTATCATTAAAAATTATTTCACGTATTTCACAAAAATCACATACAATTTTTTCAGCCTCATTATTTTGTGAATTTATATCATTACAATACTCGCACGTTTTTTGTACTACACACAAATTAGGAACATGAATAGTAGTATTATCAATGTTATTTAACTTATTTTCTTAACGGCATTCAAAGTCATAATAAATAAAAACTACACGCTTGGAAATTTTTTTAGACTTTTGGTTTGGGTTATTTCTAAGTGGAGTAATGTAGCATCGGTGCGCCATATGTGTTGATATAAGTTCATTACACTTTTTACATTTATTCGTATCTGTGAGGCATTTGTGAATTTGATTGATAAGTTTAAGCTTATTACATAATTTACAAAACTTATATTTCATACAAATAAAATTTTTAGCTATATTGTTTACAGCTAAGGGTTGCCTTATATGACTGTTAAAACAATCGTCACCTTAAAATCTTCTATTGAAATCATTACATACAATTAATTTTTTAGTTTTATCACATATATTTGTACTAAAGCATGCATCACATCTATATTTACATTTATTTTCGCCAAGAGAATGATAAATTTCCTGGCTATAATTTTCGTTACATTTTTCACAATAATAAGCCCGTGAAAAAATTGAAGACAGTGATTTAAGCACATCAAAATGACCTTTGAAAGGGTTATTATTAGATATCATTCCTTCACGATAAAATATATTTAAAATACCACAGTAAGAAATATCAAATAAAAGAGCTTTTGCTACAACAAGAGCTCGCGGGAAGCATAAATTATCATTATTATTTATGGGTACTGTACCATTTATTTTTCCTGTTTTTCTACTTTGGTTGCCTGCACCTGTACGAGATTTAGCCACATTTATTTTTATTACAAAAGAATCGTCGTTTGAAGCAACAGAGTTATTTTGTGCTATCTTGTGAACTAAATCCCATATATCCTTGAATGTTAAATGTTCAAAAGGACGCATAGATAGCCATGCTTCGTCCAACTGCATTTGATTATATTTGAAAGTTAGACCTACACGATCTTGTCCGCTTAAATTTAGTTTATTATTTATAATATTGTAAATTTCTTTAAAAGCTGCTTGAAGCTACTCGACGGGGTTTACGCTTTCATCCACAGGCTTTATTCTGCACTCTATAGTTTTCACAGTATGCCTAAAATATTTTGAAGTGTGGTCCGAAGAGTTCAAAATTTACAATGGTGAGTTTTGCTCTTCTTGTTGAGGTGGGTTTTTTATACCATTTGAATCTGGAGCTAGTGAAACTTGGTCCTTAGCAATATTTTCTATACGAACAAAAAAAAAAAATAGAAATCGTTTTAAAAATGATAAAAATAGAATAAAAAAATTATGAAAAATAATTTTACTTTAAATATTTACCAGTTTCATTTAACTTAACAGAATTTTGCGAGCTTTGGTTATGTATATAAGCACTATTACTTGAATTTTTATCATCACTTTGATTATCACTCGGTGTATTAATATCATCACTCAAAATATTTTCACTTGAAGTATCTTCACTTGGAGTTTCATCACTATTTGAATTATTAACTACACGATTATTTGTACCATCATTATTATTATTAGTAATATCATTGTGTTCTTCATCTTTTTTTCGAAAATCGTTATTGCGTTGTAATGCCATCGTGTGTTATCAGGTAACTGTGTACACATTCAACCTGTATGTGAGTTATATATAAAGTGGTTTTGTGTGAAGTTATATTTTATTCGGAAAAATCTAATTTTCATATGAAAGGTATTTCTTTTGTGGATATACATATATATATATATATATATATATATATATATATATATATATATATATACAGTGACGCCTACATCGTTAAGTTTCTATAAAAAGACATAGTGACAGTTCTACCAACAAAAATCATGTTTATTTTTTAATTTTTTTTTAAATACTAAATTTTTTTGTAGAATTTGTTAAAAAAAACTGATGAAAAATTATAATTTTTTCTAAAATATTATACATTCAATAGAATATACCTAGGTTGCTCTGAGGTATCCCTTCCACACTGACCGCTGCTATTGTTACCTGCGAATATAAATTTCGGCAGAGTCAAGCGGCATAGCAGTCAGAAAAAATTTCCAAAACTCGACGGATAGACTCTGCTGAATAAAAAAAAAAAAAAAAAAAAAAAAAAAAAAAAAGTTTGGAAAATCCAAAAGTGCACGCCTCAAACGTTTATGTTCCAATAAAATAAATGAATTACTAATTTTAATTTTTAATTACAAAATTTTTTAATAAATACCTAGCAAAAAAAATCGTCTTTTTTTTCAATTTAGTTAATTCTATGACAATTGGCAATAAAAAAAAAATATCTGATGGTAAAGAAGAACCTCATGATATCAGCAAAGTTCGATGATAAAAAAATAAAGTATAAATCTGACAGCTGGTTCAGTTTTTTTTTCCTAGAGGACGCTAGTAGTACATATAAAGTCAAACATACAGTATACACAGGGAAAACAGAGCGAGATGTATACGAATGTAAACGTAGAAAAAAAAGGACAGAAAGACACATGGACGATAAATTTTAATAAAAAATATCACAAAATTCATCAACTTTCATTGATATCTTTTAAACGGGAAAGAAGTAGTTGCTGATAATCAATAGGGTGCATCCCAAGGATGAATGGCAACTTCTACAATAAGAATTATATTGATTTATTGTTCGTGACGACGTGAATCCAGGCGACTCACAGACATACATCCTAAAGGACGTTACATGAAAAAATTTGTGAATTAATTTTTCTTTAATTATAAACAATTGAATGTGATAAAAAAATCGATCATCACATCAATCAGACTTTAAGATTTCTAAAAGTCATTATTAAGTACACAATTAACTGATTCGTTGAGTTATTGACAGGTATTTATGCAAGCATTTTGCGAAACGGTGGCTACTCGACAGTAAAGCCCACCTAATGCTTCGCATTTGAGGCGTGCAAAATGATCAGAGTAAGTAATTTCATTTCATTATTATTTTTTATCCTTTTTTATTTTTTATTTTTCTATTCTGTTAATTTTTATGTTGTTTTCATTATTTAATTTTATTGCTTTTTTTATATTTTGCAGAAAATTATGACTCCTGCCATGAGGAAAGCGCTGCGTGATGCAGTCAGTATTCTTTTATAGTTTTCAAGTAATATACATTTATTTATTTTATTTATTTATTTTTTTTTTTAGAACTGGGAAGTGCGAGTTAGCCGGAACACTGACCGGCTGTACAATACTTACATCCGGTGGGAGGACGAAGAAGGTGAAGCCATGGAGGGGTTCGATATCTTCGGTGTAGCGATGCTACACTATATCGCCGAGAACTGGCGTCGTCAATGGCATTGGGAGCAAGAGGTAAATTTTTCAACTCCATCATTTTTACTATTTTATTGTTATTGTTATTGATAATTTATTAATGATTATATTTCTTTTTTTTCAGTCCTACAACCTGTGGGCAATGCTCACTGGAAGGCGGCGGAAAGACCACGACGAAGAAAAAGATGAGGGGAGGCAATTTTCCAAACGTCAGAAAAATTATTAAAAATAATGAAACATAAAAAAAAAATTTTTTTAAAATTGTATTATATGATGGCCTAAAATAAAGAAAAAAACAAACGAAGGAAGCCTTCTATTTATTTATTAGTATTACAACCCATCCTAATCTTAAATTTTAAATTATTTAGATCGGTTTTTTCAATTTTAAATATTAGTTTTTAATTTAATTTTTAAATTTTTAATTTTTTAAACTTTATTCAAAGTAGTTACTATTTTTTTTTTATTTAATATTTAATATTAGTTTTAATTTTTATTTAGTATTAGTTTCGAGTTTTTAATATTACTACTACTACCATGAACCTCTTAAGAGGTTCCTACATTATCGGCGAGGGGAGGGGAAAGGGGGGGGGTAATTTTGCTGTAAATTAGAGAATTTAAAAAAAAATAAAATTATTTTTTAATTTTATTTAAAAGAAAAAAAAACAAATATATATATATATATATATATATATATATATATATATATATATATATATATATAGAAAATATTTGTACAGAGTTACAAGAAATTTGGACAAAATATTTGTTTTTTATTTTTAATTTATTTGATCATCATCAGTATCTGGTGGCCGGCCTAAATCTATTCTCACCAATGGCACCGTTTGAACCCTTCGCGGTTTAACTACTCCAACTGGTTTCGTCAACTTTCTAGGTTTAATGAACACTGAAAAATTATAAAATAACTTAATATAAAAAATAATTAAAAAATTTTAAAATAATTAAAAAGTAATTTTCAAAAACTTACGTTTCTCATATTCTTTAAATGTGAGCGATTTGACGTCTTGAGGTATTTCCATTTTGACATCGAAATATTCCGAACTTGTCTTGTTGATGTCCCAAATCTCCATTGTCATATTTTCTTGACTACTCACAAAATCGCCTTCAAAGTCACAATGGAAATATTCGTTGACACATAATGCTATATCCTTTTCAGCACTGATGATCGCATTGTCTAGACAGGTTAGGCGTTGCATTGCTACTCTTGTTGCGTAAATCTATCCAATATATTTCAAACTCAGGTACTGCAGCAATTATATCGTCAGAGCGCCACTTGTATGAAATTAATTCACTAAAAAGTGATGGTTCAACAGTGTAAACAGGTAAACGCGTGGTTGAGAAGCGATAAAACAACGACTGATTATCAAATTTCATACAACGTAATAAGAAATCTAATGTTGATTTATTTTCACTGTATAAACCACGATTATTTATTGTCTGCCAAACTAAACTTTTAAGTTTTGGTGGTGTCTTGATAAGTCGAGGACTATATCTTAGCGAAGAATATTTTACATCGGCTGTAATATCAATTTGACGTTGAATTATATATGTATTATTTTCAACACAAACGTAATCATCAACGTTCTGATAAACGGTACTAAATTATTCACTGTTTTTGGAAATGAAATATTTTTTTTTTTTAAAATTCCTAATTCGATCAATATGAATAGTAAGGTGATACTCAAACTCCACAAAATGTATTGCAGGACGATGTTTACTTCAATGCACTAAAAATGACATTGTGTCGAATCTTTCTATCCCGACTTTTTTTAATAATTTTTTAAACACCATCGAAGGAACTACCTGATCCTGGTCCCACGCTCAATTTTTTTACACATACTGAAAATAGAAATTCTAGAAAAAAATTGTACACGATAAAAACTAGATCAGTCACATATACACTCATACAGGTAGACCAATATATATATATATATATATATATATATATATATATATATATATATATATATATATATATATATATATATATATATATATATATATATATATATACTTCTTCACTAGACGCTCAACTTCTATTATTAGTTATTCCATTGTAATACAAGTGCGCTTCTACGACGGCGTTTTAATGGTGATGGTACTTCGACTTCTAAGAAAGTCTTCTTCAACACACTAACCAGATAATTGAGAATTTTTCCCAAATTGTAATCTTTTTGGTTTTCAAGTATTATATTAACTTTTAATTCCTCGCTCTCAATTTTTTTAACAGTTATATCCACATCAAATGGTTTTTTCTTTTTCAATAGCATCAAATCGGTATCGATCCTTGATGACTCTTCTTCTTCTTCTTGAAAAATTATACATAAGAAACACATAAAAATTATTTTTTATATCTTTTTTTTGTTTTTTTATTCGGAAAAATAATTAAAAATAAGTTATACTTGCCCTTTATTACAGTCGTGTGTGACGTCATGTTTTATTTTAATAATGAAGAATAATTTTTCCGTCTAACTTACCTGTTATTGATTTTTTTCTAAAAAACGCCATCCCCTCCACTATTATTTAAATTAATTCACCCCCCTCCATTTTGTCACAGAAATATATTTCAAACAATAAAAGTCACTGATCTGGCCCTATTCGAATTAGTTATAATCGACCAGCTGAAGCGTCAACATGGCTACTTTAAATAAAGAACTTGTGCTATCTGTATCTTACCCGTTGAATAAGTCTTTTAGCAAGACTTTGGGCGTTGGCTACGAGTGGCAACCACAGAAAAAAGAGTTTTATCTAGTTGTACAACTAGTTGCTACCTCGCCGCGGTCAGTTATCACGTTATCTGTCGGTGAATGGAAAAGATTGTGTGATAGTTTAGACATTATTACAAAATATTTTTATCATACTAACAGTTTGATCGCGCCTTCTCAACGTCCAAAATGTGAACCTCTAAAAATTAGTGAAAATATTACAGTTTCATTTACCACAAGTTATGACACTCAATCAGTTCTGATATCTAGTAAAAATAATAACGCTAAACTTTATATGATGTTTATAACTATTAGACAGTTAAAACATATAAGCAGTTGGGTATCTCTAAAAGTAGACAGTTTAAATAAAGTACCAACTGATAAATATAAAAGTGCTATTGTGGACGCTATCGCTGAGTGCACCTGGAAAAATGTAATGAAACACGACATGGATAGGATTCCGGAGCCTAAAACGGTGGCCTGTTATATGACGGATAATTTCCAGGCTTTATACACCACAAGTGTCACAAAACTAGATAATCAAAATTTCAGTACTTGGAAATTTTACGATTTCTTTGGTGAACTTATTACTTTCTACGTTTTTGAATTATCACGTGATGCTTTGAAGATCATACCTACTTTGAAATTTCGCTGGGGATCAGAATCAAATAGCGAAAATTCATACACAAGCTAACAATTTGAAGTAAGAACTCCAACTTTTACTACATTCAATTAAAAGAAAAAAAATACATAAAACTTCAAGTCATCATAGTTGGTACTAGTACTACGAGCAAGATGTTCAACATCAAAGTTTAAATATTTCTATTTTTATAAATTAAATTTTTGACTGTGAGAAAGTTTTTATATAGAATAAAAACTATTAAAACGAGTTTTTTATTCAGCATTTCCACAGTTTTACATAAACCACTTGTAGAATAATAATCTTTCAATACATTATTAGTTAAATGTCTGTTTACATTGCTTCAATAGTTAATTTTTGTGACACCACAGGCGCCATTGTCGAAGTAACCACCAGTAGTAGTAGATCTATTGTGTCATTCAATTGCTAACCGCCCGCTGCCATCTTTTATAACTTGTGAGTCATGGATATCGTCATTACAATACAAGGTTTTTGGGGTAACAAAGGTACATTTATACCTAAAGAAATTAGTGCAGTATCTACTCGTGAAGCCTCTTTTATTGCTCATTGGATTATAAAATCATCAGAAAATTACAACGATCTAACTAAAAACTGGCGATCTGCAAACAACAATCTTACATTGACGCAACATGGAATCGAGTGGTTTGATGGTGATACAGAAAGAGAGTCTGTGTACAATAATATCAGGCAACTAGTGAAACTATCAAATAAAATTTATACTGTTGGTTTTTAATCTACTAAATTTCTCACAAGTTTACTCAATCGTGAAATTATTAATATCGAATCTGATATCTGTGGAACTTCATCAGACCTACTACCACCTAAAAGTGGCATGTGTTTTCTTCATACTCTCAAACGCTATACAAATCCTCATTGTAATTTTGATTGTGCACTCAACATCACGCTGCGTCTTAAAAAATTCACCAAAGAAAGATGTGCACCAAATATAAGTTATCTACTGCCACTTTCTAACGTTCATAGTGACAGCAATGAATCATCAAATGGCTATCTACAACCTAAACGACCATCGACGCCAGTATACGTTTCAATGAACAACCTCAGTACTCCAACCAACGCCCAAACATCATCCTATTAGAATTATCTTTTTGGCTCCAATAATTCACTAACATATAAAAATTTATGATATAAACTACAAAAAAATATTAAAATAGCGACGATAATTTTGAAAGTTCTACAAAATAATAATAAAAATATAAATAAATAATAATAAAAAAAATATTACTAAGAATAACAAAAAAATAAAAACATTACTAAAAACTAACAATACTAACAAAATTAACATCTCAGTCACTAGAGTATTCTCCCACGCACGCTTTTCCGATCGATGGCGTCTGCCCCCCCCCCCCCCCCCCCCCCCCCCCCCCCCCCCGAGGGGGACGAAGGCCCCAGACACCAGTGTTCGAGAACAATAGCGGCGGGGAGAATACTCTAGTAACTACTAGTGGCTAAGAAAGCTCATGCTGCCATCTCAATACTCTATCCGCTATTGTGTCGAAACAGCTCAGTAAACAAGAACAACAAACTTACCATTTACAAAATTTGCATTAGGCCCATTATGCTCTACGCGTGCCCGAAATGGAGCAATACATATAAGTCTAACTGTAACAAACTGCAGATACTGCAAAACAAATGCCTCAAAATGATTCAATATGTAAATCCACGAATTAAGATCAAAGATCTAAATGATATATACAACGTTACACAAATTGAACAGTATGTTAAAGACACAGCTATTAAGTTTTATAATACCAAATTCGATCCTATATCATATGTATTTCATATATACAAACAACAATATTGTTAAACTAAGAAAACATTGCGCACTGGGTTATGTTATACGAATAACGGGAACCAAAAACATAAATTAAGTTGTATACACTGTACAAAATGTATTTGTAAACTATATTCTTAATAAAAAATTTTAAAAACTAAAAGCGGCAGCGCATTCATTCTTGATCAATCCTCCTGAAAAAAATACTCTCTAGTTCGCAAGCAAAGCTATCAGCGATTATAACTAAACCTTTTCAAGTGCGCAAGGCTTGAATAGTCAACAGACACTTTCAATTTCCATCAGTTCTTTTTAGAACTACCTCTTAAGTTGTGTTAGTTCTTTTCAGGGCTGGTCAACTAGATCACCAGGTCTCGTGAAAAACTTTCATTAGACTCAGCTCTTCTCAGAGCTAGTCAAGCAGACCTTCGGGTCTTTCGTACGATTACTCATATTTAACCAACGGTTCTTTTAAAGACCAGCATCGAACTCTCTCACAGTCGTCTCCAGCATCATAAGGAAATTTCAAACGATATCTCTCAAGATCAGACCGGCCTCTTTCAAGGCCACGAATTCAATTTAACGTACGAATTCTCTTCAATATAAAGCTATATAACCAGCAGACTAATCGTTGAACATTTTATGACCAAAACAATGACCATTTCTGTATCTGTCATAGTTTTCGAGATGATAAAAAAATAAAATTGACGAATTAGAAAAATAATAAAATTTTAAATAACTTTCGAAATAAATTTTTCTAATTTTTTCCCGTTGGCAAATCTTTGTTTTATGATAAAGGAAAAATTTCGATTAAATTTCGTACAAATCGAAAGGGATCGTTTCCAACTACAAGTCAATTTGAAATAGAATGACCCATATACATGGGGCATTCCACGCCAAATTGACCACTTTTGAATGCGACCCCTTTAGATGTGACTGAAAATTTTTTTTCTTTTTCTACCACATTAAAAACGTTAGTCATAATTTTTTCACCCAACCAAAAAGACGTTATGAATTTTAGAAAAACATGCCTTTTTTTATAAAAATTTTTCAAAAATTTTTGGATTTTGAGACAATGTCAAAGTTTCATACAAAAAAAAAAAAAATTGTAAACACCGACAATTTTTTAATTTTTTCCAAAAATCTACAAAAAGAACTATGAAGATAGATTGCGATAATTTTTTTGTATTTTTTTTCGAAAAGTACGTTTAAAAACAAAAATTTAAAAAAAAAACAACGTCCCAATCAATCGAATTTTGAAATAGTTATAGCTATTTGAAATAAAAAAAGCCATTTTCTCCAAAAATTTATAACGTTTTTTTGGTTAGGTGGAAAAATTTGAAAAAATTTTCAGCCAAATCTAAAAAGGTCGGGTTCAAAAACGGTCGATTTAGCGTGGAATGCCCCATATGTAACATTAAATTATATTATTATTATAACTAATAAAGATAATTAAATTTATCATCAAAATTATTCAAGCTATACTTTTAATAGATAATTGAATATAATCTAGAAAATTCAAGGATTATATTGTTAATTAGTGTAATAATTTCCATAGTGACGCGGGAATAAGTAAATACTGTGACCGTTGTAATTTATTGCAAGTTATAAAAGAAATATTGAGAATATGATTTTTTTATACAAAATTTTGTATAATTTTATTTTGTTTACTATGAGTCCATCTCACACCCGAAGAGTTTAATACGCAGAATCAACTCTGCTTGAGATTGAATCACATATTCATTTAATTTCCATCACTTTTCGATCGAACCAAATAGATTTTTAAGATCTTTTTATGATTTGTAATCAACTTATGTTCAGTCACAAACTTGATTATTTAGAAAAGTTTCACGTACTTTCGCTGCGCCCGGGAGCTGCGAAACTCGCTACTGACTTCAAAGTCGGAATACTGCTGGGTCGCTCGCGATTTGGCACAGGTACATACAATTTCTTTCTCATGGAATTACATCTTGTTGGCGCGCTTTTAAGCCAATGGGAAAATTCGCTGGGACAGCCATGCTGTCCACGTCACCACCGAGCGGCAACGAAGGAAAAAGACGCCGCTATTCCATGGCTTTTTGCTTCTGGTGTTCAACAGTTTCACCTCGGACTTTCCGTCATACTTTGAGGAGTCTAACGTGCTATCACCTACTCTCGAACCGTTTCGCTTAGTCTAATTTATTCTTGTGTGATTCCACTTAACTTACGCTAAAATATCCTCAATAATTTACTAGTATATCAAGGCTACTAATTATTGAGCATATATTGATTGTTGATCGCGTCTTATTACTTATAAATTAACTAACGCATTCTGAATACAAAGTCGCATTCGCTATCAAGTATATTTTTTCTCACAGTTTTTTCAGTGTACATATTGTTAATGAAACAGCTAATTTATTATCTGTAATTTTTGTGTTAATTTCAATTAATGAATCAACCACACCTACACCACCCGCATGAAAAAGCTTTATATGTAAAAAAACATATAAAACTTTTGCCGCTATATATTTATCACATATTCACCATATATTTTTTTATATACTTTTAAAAATATATAACCTTTACATGCGGGCAGAATCCTTTTGTGCATTCGCTCCTGTAACAACTTAATAATACCGATGCACAATATTTAATTATCAGCCTAGCATCTAAGTTAATTAATTAACTTCTGTCAATCGACAGTTCTATTTGAAGTCGAGTCATATTAATCGTCGTTATTAAAATAATCACGATATACGATAATTGATTATCAGCCTAGTATATTTATGACGATTACGGACTTTTGACACCGTTTACGCGGACTACAATTTTTTAAGTACGGCCCTGAGTTGTAGTGCTTTGGTTCTTTATAAACTTTGCTTCAACAATTGATGGGGATTTTCGAATTACCTTCATTAGTGAAAAGTAAGGACAGTTTATTCTTCATTCGTTAAGCATCGCATTATCTTCCCACTAGTCTTTGGTGCATAGAAGGTAGAAAAGCTGTCACTTCGTTATTCACGCGCTTTTAAAAAGCGGAATTCGATAATAATTATTTATAATTCAATTATTGTAAAAAAAAAAAATATATATATATATATATATATATATATATATATATATTTTGGACATAAGACTAGTAAGCACAATTATTGATTTTCCAATTCAAAATTTATAAATTTTTACTATAACTGTTTGAATTTCAAAGGAGTTAACTCGTTCGAATTTGTTATGAACTGAGAGAATGACTCATTGAAAACTGTATTATTGTGTGACCTCTGTCTTTAAATTTTGAAAAAAAACTTAGTCATAAGACAACACGAAAACTAAGGATTCTCGCTAAATTCGTTAGTTATGGTTTTCACTGTGGTTTACGAAAATTAAATTTTTATCACATTTGAACGTTTCAAGGTTGTTGGGAGCTATTCTTACTATCTTCAGAGTCATGTGTGAGGGTTTTCGTGTTTGCTTGCCTTGTGCATCTGAAATTCGAAACAAAAAGGGAAATATTTCGAAAAACATAAATTTATATTTCACTAGCCAGTAACGTTATTTTTACTAGGACTATTATTATTTTGAACAGCTTGAAAACACCATCTGTAATCCAAAAGTTTGAAAATAGCGGGATGTTTCGGGGTTTATCTCACATGTAAACTATTTTTCAAATAGTTTATTATTTTTTCAAGTTCCTATTTCCGCCTGATTGACATTTTTTATAATTCTATTAATAATTCTTCATTATTAAACAACTTGAATTTTTTTACAGAATATTATTCCACAAGTGGTTACATCGAGTTTTAGTTGTAAAAACCGAAACACCGGTTTTTACGCGGATATTGAATCAAATTGTCAGATATATTATACTTGTGACGATCATGGAAATAAATTCTTGTACAATTGCCCACAAAACACTATCTTCAATCAAGAAACTCTTGTATGTGATCATACGTATCGGGTCGATTGTAAGAAGTCTGCAAAGTTATTTTCACAGATCATTCAAACCAAAGACACCCAAGAAAATAGAGATAAAGATTCAGTTGAATTTAATAAAAGCCGAAGTATTGATAAATTTTCCAAGCTCATACGATTTACACAACGGTCATCACTTTTTCTTTCATCTTTTCCAGAAAATAATTACAAATCGTCAGCGTTGAGCGGAAATTCATCTACTTCTCTTCAAAACCACTTGGATTCTAAGAACCATCACAATTTTGTAAATAATTCAAGGAACTTACGATTTAACCCAAAAAGTCTGGTGTCTTCAACATCAACGACATTTTTAACACTTACTCGAAGCTCTAAAAAAACACTTTCATCATCCAAAAAGCAAGATTTTGAGAACTTTTCCTCCGAATCTAAAAATTTTAAAAATACCGATTTGCAAAAGAGCAACCAAGTAGATATTAATAAGTTTGAGGAACCTCTTAAAACAACTATACCGTCAATTGATAGCCGCGATTTTTACTCGGCAGCTGTGACGACAATACAAAATGATAAAGACAGTAATAATAATAATAATAATAATAATAATAATAATAATAATAATAATAATAATAATAATAATAATAACAATAATAATAATAATAATAATAATAATAATAATAATAATAATAATAATAATAATAATAATAATAATAATAATAATAATAATAATAATAATAATAACAATAATAATAATAATAATAATAATAATAATAATAATAATAATAATAATAATAATAATAATAATAATAATAATAATAATAATAATAATAATAATAATAATAACAACAACAACAACAACAACAACAATAATAATAATAATAATAATAATAATAATAATAATAATAATAATAATAATAATAATAATAATAATAATAATAATAATAATAATAATAATAATAATAATAATAATAATAATAATAATAATAGTAATAGTAGTAAAGATTCAAGCAATGGTCGCTTTGTTATTTCGACCACCCCAACAATCACAGCAAAAACGGATTTCCCTATTCCCAATTTTGGAGAGTCATATTTTCATACATTAATCGATTTCAAGGATGATCCATATTATCCACGTTATGTAGCAAGTACAGAACAATACACATTGGGAACATTTGATCAAACTCTACTTTCATTTACGACGCAGAGTATTGGAACATCTAATTCGAATTTCAGATTGCTCGATGCACTACCCGATTTGAGTTTTGTGGAAGATTTAGTTGATCGTCGTAAACATCTTTTCATTCCTAAATTTGAAAAAATTTAATAAAATGATCAATTTATAGAAAAAAATAAAATAATCTTAATGCAGGTCTAGTTTTTATGAATTATATGAATTATATGTCAATGAATAATAAAGTAAAATTAAATGATAAGAAACATTACAGCTGTTGACATTTTACTGTGTACATTCTACGTTGATAAAAAACGAATGATAGTATAAGTATGGATTCTTATTGTAATAAAAAGAATGAAAAGATACTGTAACGGGGTAAAATTCGATTGAAATAAATAATTTAAATTTAAACATTTGATTTTTCCCGCAGTTGGTAAATTACCCTGCGCTGACAAGCACACGTGATCTAGTTTGTCGACTTGTCCCCGAAAGCGCCAATTTAAGAGGTTTGTCGTCCAGACCCAATTAGAATCAAGATAGGAGTAGAAAATTTACGAAAATAGCTGAAGGGTCGCGAACCCAGGTTTGATAAGTGAGTGACGAAGAGGCATCCACACACAGTTGGACGGACCGGTGATCTAAGTAGACGGGTGAATATCTATCTAGCAACAGGTAAATATGAAAGCTCTAGAGAGGTTAAGTGGAACCTTCCAGAAGCTTTAAGTTAATATTAATTAAATTAATTTTTGTATCCGACAAGAAGCCGATACAATTGCATATAGATAACTAATTTGTACCGAACTTTCACAGATTAATAATTGAATATAATACATTGGAGAGAAATTGGGAGAAGTAAACTAAGGAAGTCCAAGACGCGGAAATCGGCAGGAGGTCTGAAGAGAGAGAGAGAGAGAGAGAGAGAGAGAGAGAGAGAGAGAGAGAGAGAGAGAGAGAAACACCACGAGAACTTTGGACACAGCAAAATTTAAGAAAAGGTAAATAGAATATCGGTGGGTAGCTATAATTGATTGTTAATTACACAAAAGATTTTTTAATATAAATTAATTAATTAGTGGGCAGTCGCCATTTCCAGGTTGGTTTCTTAAAATAAAATTTTCGACAGGAAAGCCAGAATTCTTTTATCAATTAAGAACGTGGTCCGCCTGATAAATTCTCGGCAGATACGCCAGAATTCACTAATTAATTATAAAATAATCAAAATAAAATTTATTGATGGGAAAGCCAGAAATTAATAAACTACAATTTAGCGATTAAGAATTATTTTAATAAATTTAAAATTAAAACCAAGTACAAAAATTTATAAGACTGATAAGTAAAATTTATTGTGAACTCAGTGCTGTGAAATCGTGATAAAAGGAATAATTTGATTAACTAAAGTTATCGATAAATTGATGTTAGTTGAATTCATACATGGTTACAAATAAAATTAAACGCAAAGACAAATAGTACACGAAACAGACAAAGACAGCTATACCGCGTGAAGTAGAGCACTCGGCACGATACCGACATAGTCTGGGTTCGATTCCCAGTTCGGGCTATTTATATTCTTCTCAATTTATCTATAAATTGTCTTATTGAGAAAGTTTGCATGTTTAGGTTTCCTCTATATTGAATTGGTAGAGATAGCGCGAGCGTGCGACATCATTAACAGCACCAACAAATCTCAAATACTCAAAATCGATGGTTGAAAAATTTTGTACAATAAAACTTTACCGTGTCGGAAAATAAATTTATATAATGAAAAGGTTAAAATTTAGAGTCATTGAAATTAAATTTTGCAATCGCGAAAATTAAATTTGTGAAGTAAATTGTGTGTGTGTGATGAGTCCAGTGAACAGTAAATTAAATAAAATTGTGTTTATGTGTGTGAGATAAAATAATTTTAGGGGAATTCAAATTTTAATTAACTGTTTTTAATAATTAGATTCTGGGGATCTGGCAAGTTACCGTTTTTTTAATTGGTTATTTATATAATTCCAGGGGACTCAGTGTTTTATTAATACAGATTCAGAGGATCAGGCCGGTGGGAATTAAATAATTATAAAAGTCTAGGGGACTAAGTAGATTATAATTAAAGTCCTGGGGACTCGTTAAATGTTAAGAATAAAAAGTCCGGTGGACAAAATTTTATTATAAATAATTATAAGTAAATACAGAAGCCTAGTGGGCAGCATTGTTATGTGATAAATAAAAAATGGTAATTATATTAAATAAATTGTGTGTTAAATAAATTTTGATTCCTCAATTTCCTCACTCATATAAATATTTCAACGACCCTGAATTTATCAATAACATCTTTGGTTCTGGAAGGCCACGGTTTAGCTTCTAGTAGCGCCCTTATTAAGATCTATTAATAAAGGGGCCAAACTTAGCAACGTTGCAACGAAAATTATCATATTACAATGCCACCGTTTTTAGGCTAGTTTCTTTCAGTGCTCATACAATGCGTAGCCATTGTTTTGTCTAAATTAAAGATGCACACAAAGGGGATGCTTCTTACCTTCATCCTCCGGAGTCCAAATTTAATCTAGATATTCAATGTTGAATAAGATAGACAAAATCAATTTCCTTTGGCTTTTCCGTGGAGGGTTTTAATGGGTTGAATGATAAGAATACATATCCGACTTGAAAACAAACTTTGGCACAAAATTATTAACAATCTTAGAAATTCCTGACCATCGGAATTTATGCCGAAACGTAACTCCAAGAAGGGTTTTAGTAGGGTCAAAAATTCAAATACTTGCATTTTTTCATTACTAAAATTACAGACTTGAACGTTGGCACGAATATTCCCAACAATCTTATGACCCCCCCCCACTTCAGTATTTTTCCGAAAATTAACTTCGAGGGGGGTTTAACAGGGGTGCAAAATTGAAGTACTTGCGTTTTGACATAGTGAGACTTACAGGCGTGAACTTTGGCATTAATGTTCCCAACAATCTTAGAAAGCCCCCAACATTTGTATTTTTTTTTTGAAAAACCAACTCTAAGGGGGATTTCAGTGTGGTTAAAGTGAAAAATACTCCTTTTTCCTATCATAAGTCTTCCAGACTTGAACATTGACATAAATATTCGCTACCATCTTACAAATTTCCCACCATCAGTTTTTTTTTCGAAAACTTACTCCGAGAGGGGTTTGAGTGAAGTCAACGATTAAAATACTCTCGTCTTTTTTTATTGTTTGAATCAGTTTTGGAAAAAATCAACAATAATAAAAAATTCGTAATATTGTTGGGAATATTCATGACAAAGCTGAAGTCTGTAAGCCAAATAACAAAAAAAAAAGAGAGTATTTACTCGTTGACTCCGCTGAAACCCCCCTCGAAATTAGTTTTCAAAAAAAAAATACCGATGGTGGGGAATTTATAAGATTGCTGGGAATATGTGTGCCAATGTATGATAATGCATAACTATGCATTAGGAGTATGCAAATAGTTTGAACTTACGAATTATTTATTTTGCATCGAATCAAGCTACTTTTATTTGAAAATCATTTGATACTTTTAGATGTTATCTGCACCTTAAATTTTCTTTAAATTATAATTATTGTTCGTAATTGCCAAATTTGATTTAAAAGTAGATCAACTGATACCTTCTTCGTGAAATTGTAAAGATACTGAGCGACCTTTAAAAATTTATATTTTTACGTTAAATTTTAGCAATTCGGTTTCCCATTTATATACCATTAGAATTTTATTTTTTGGTTTCAACTTGATTTTTTTTTTGTTAAAAATTTCTTTTTTGAAAAAAAGCAGTGTAAAGCTTTTATAGGACATGAAATTTGTTACAAAAAAATTTTATCAGAGCCGCGTGGGTACGGCTAATGATATTTTACAGAGCTTGAAAGGTTAGCATTCATTATAATTGCCATAAAATCGCCTAAAATTCAAAATTTATTAGTTTTGCGCAACAAATCCAAATAAAATTTGTGTATATATTTCATACATGCTCATGTATGAACTACATATGACCATATATGACCACATATAATTTACAATTATGGGCACAAATGACCATATATAGCTATTTATAACTATGTATGGTCATATATAGCCAGACATGATTCATATACATGTTTTCCATTTATTTCCGAAAAAGCATTCTCACCATGTTAGTATGGTCAGTTGAATTTCAAACATATAGACAATCGGATGCTTGCGCGGTCTTTATAACATACTAAGCTCTTCGAGCCCTTGGCACTTTAAAATTTGAGATGAATGAGTTCTTAATTACTTGCGATAAAGAATGATTCTTCGCTCAATTATTTCTTCAACGAAGCTGACTAAAAACCAGTTACTTTCAATGCCCACCACTTTTTACGGGCACCGTTTTCTCACCATTTCGGTTATATTCGTATTAGAGACAAGTCTACCTTCCACTCTTGACAACCTCGATGTTGACCCAAGTCGTGTATAGGGAAAAATTAGATTGAAAATGTCGAGTGATAAAAATTTTTAAAATCCTTAGAAAAGCTAAAAATAAAAGACCCTCGCCTAACTTTCTAGATAGTTTGAAAACTATCGAAAATAAATCAACTAGCGTATCAAACTAGTGAATATAATGATTTATTAATTTGAGAAAATAACAGCTATTGGAAATTGATAGGTCTGCGTAACTTAATTATAAATAATTGCAATAGTTTATAAAAAAAATTTTTTTTTTGTCGTGAATTCAATTCAAAAAGGGTCTACTATACACCATAAAAGTCAGCCTATCAATAGAACAATTTTTTATGAAGTTATAAATAATCAAAATTGGTGCTTGAATTTATACCTTCCAAAAACGACGATTTTCAACGTTCAATTGTTTATATCTCCGGTAAAAAGATCTTTAGGTTCATCAAATTTTGGATAGGAGTAGAAGAGACTTGAAATGGTTCGCGACTAGTTTGCCGTGAGAATAATTTAACAATCAATTTTGTTAAATAATAATAATTTAAACAATTAATTTTGTTAAGAATAATAAATTTTTAACAAGTAATTTTGTTAAGTAAACGTTGATATCAATTTATTAAACTAAGCTCAATGCTGCTGATCTCTTCAAAATATCGAGTACAACTGATTTTTACACTTACAAAAATATCTTAGCGTTAAAACTGAAGAAACTAAGATTGAGGGAAAAAGGAGCGTGCTAGAAGGAAAGCGGAAAACCAAGGGTTGTAATTGGAGCGCGAAGGGCATTAGAAGGGCCAGAGAAATGTGAGTCCTATCCTCGTGGGAGTATGGCGGAATAGAAAGGAAACAAAACAAAAGTGAAAGAGGACGAGCCGAGAGAGTGAGATACGGGAAAAATGATAATTGGACTATTTTGGAAAGTAGACGTGTGCAATTAGGAACAGATGTCCGGACTGATTTATGATAGGGCTTAAATAATTCCATGATAAGGAACAAAGGAGTTATAAACATGGGACTCGAAGTATTTTACAATTCAATACTTAAACTTAATCCCTAAACAATAGAGCCGATGTTTGGCCGTTCACTTAATTAAAAAATATTTAGACATAAAAATAAAATTTCAACTTAATCCTAACCAGATGTTCAGCACAAGGTGAAATGAATGAAGCTAATATAACAATAAAAATAAAAACTGCAAATAAAAAAAGATGAGTAATTCCCGAATTCTCAAAATATTTAAGAAGGCGTAAATTAAAATTAGTTAAATGTACGTAAAATAATAAAATAAAATAAGAATATTATTCCGCGCCGGAACAATACTTGAATCTAAAAATCTGTATATTTCACGTTTTAATGCGATTTTTCAAAGACAAGTTATTCATGTTTTAAATTTAGGGCCAATAGTTTATGAACAAATAGTAACATCTGTTTGAGCAAGATTCTGGAGTAAGTATCTTAATCTAGACACCTAGCTGACGAAAGAAATAGTAAAAAACGGTTTTTCGCAAATATCTTCGAAACAGAACCAATCATTCACAAAATGTTATCAGCTCTAGAACTATGTAATTTTTTTTTTTTTCATAAATAATAATATAATGTATTAAAACTTAATCGGAAATAAACATTTAAAAATGATTGTTCATCAATCATTTTTGATTCTTAAACTTCAGCATAAAACGTAACTTGTTTGAGCTCGAAAAGCTCATATCAAACAATTTATAACAGGGTATATCTCAACCTTGCTAAGTTTTGGCTCCTTTATTGATTGATCTTGTTACGTCCAGTTCAAGTTCTGAACATTATTATTTCTCTTTCTTTTTTTAAAAATTTATTTTACTTAAATTTATTCATTAAAAAAAATACGTGGCGACCAGATTTTATTTTTTTAATAACCCTAGAGTGATAAGAAATAATGTAGTTGTAAAATGTGTTTAGAATTAGTAAATTAGTTTGCTCTGACGCACGTAGAAATTCTAGAACAAACAACCAAATGCATTTTTAATGACCCCTCAGGTCACAATAAAATAAAGACCCAAAGACTATCTGGAAACACTTTCCGTAAAAATTAACAAAAATATTTTATCAACAAAAGCGTACTTAAAATATTTTAAAAGAAAAATTGAAAGCTTAACAATGACTCATTGTTAAATAAATAAAATAAACACAGTATATAATCTTATAAGCCCTTATAATTTTAAGTGCACTTTTGTAGATAATATTTCGGTGTCCACGTAAACGTAAAACAGATACCCAAAGAAATGAATTTAATGACACGTGGTCCAGAATATTCAAATGAATAATATTAAATGCAATAAATTCTGAATAAAATACTTTGATCAAGGAATATTCACATAAATGATATACAAAATAAATTTTACTTAAAGGAATTTAAATAAATAATTTATTAATGGAAAAGTCAACAAAAAGAATTATTTGAATAAATAATATCACAATGAATCATAATTATCAACTAAACAAATAAACTAATAATATTTACATGAGTAAATTTATAAGAATACGTACATGAATTGGCGGAACGCCATTTAATGACAATTTTATATAAATAAATAAATAAGTTAATTAATAAAATTCAAATAGATAATAATTGTAAGAATAAATATGAAATTTTATATAAATAATGAAATAAGTTAATAAGATTCAAATAAATAAAAATTATAAGAATAAATATAAAATTTTACATAAATAATTAAACAAATTAATAAAATTTAAAAAAGTAAAAACTATGAGAATAAATATCAAATTTTATATGAACAAATGAATTAATTAATAGAATTTACATAAGAAAAGATTCATGCAAACAGATCTAAAATTTTATATAAATAAATAAAAGTAAATATTCATAAGGAAAATTTATAAAATAGATATAAGTTTCTATTATTGTAAATAAATTACAATATCGTTATACATAGAATATTGTGTATGTGGGTGTATGTGTGGATGCGCACACACATAAGTCTGTATCAGGGTATGCTTTTACCACTTCCCTGGCGGAAAATCCTAGGGAAAGAGAAAGGACCCAAGGGAACTGTATTCCGATTGGACACAGTTTTCCCCCAAACGATCCACCAAATAGGACCCAATCGGAAAATATAAAAAGTGTAGACACACATCAATCACTCTCAGTTGTCAGTTCCGGGTAAGTAACGACAGGAAAATATGCAAGTCCGTACAAGTTTTCATTTACAAGTGATCTCACACTTCACACTAGTTCCGTACTAGTTTTTCATTTACAAGTGTTCTCACACTTCACACTAGTTCCGGACTAGTTTTTCATTTACAAGTGTTCTCACACTTTATTATTAGTTTTTATTTAATTGTACAAGTGTCCTCACACTTTATTTTATAACTATATCACTAGTGTTTGGTAAATATTGTGTCAGTCAGTTTAGAAATATTAAGTTAACGCCGAAATCAATTGTAATCGCGAATAATACAGTAAATTCAGTGTAAACCAGAAGTATACTCCATTCTCAACAACTTCAGGTACTGTAAATTTAAGTTATGTTCTCTTTGTGTTCAAACAAATTTCCAACCAAGGAAATCTCCTACGAATCATTTTATGTTATTGAAACAATCTAATAGTGAATATTTTATTTTAAAAATTCTAATTATACAAGAAAGTGTAGGCACGTGGCCACCTTTATCCCCATTATAATTTTGAATTAATCATAATTTGTGTCTATGTAATTGGCGTTGGCGGGTCTCCTTCTAATACATTTATCAAATATTTTAAATTTTGAAATCTATTGTAATCATAGCATTCGAAATTTTAATTTTAGAATATATAATAGTTGAATTTATATTTACAACATTTTTTTTTTCGAAAACCGTTGCAGATATTTACTTAGTGTGATCCCGGTCTATTGGTCGAAAGACTAGGGCTGAAAATAATAATAATAACTTGTCCAATATCACAGTACAAGCTACCAGTTGGACATAACAATCTTAATAAGGGCGCCACTGGAAGATAATGCTCGGCCTTTCAGAAACGGAGATGTTATTTTTAAAAAATCAGGATCTTTAAAATGTACAAGAGTGAGGAAGGATGAAGAATTTAACTCAATTAACATAATTATAGATATAATATCTAGGGTGATTCGTTTTGAACGAACATTTTTTTTTTCGCTTCCACAGCAAAATATCATTGTACACATAAAAAAAAAATTCCCTAGAAGTTTCAGCCCTTAATCTTACGTCTAAGTACTTTTATTTTGATTTTGAAGTTTTCTCATTTAAAATACATAGGAATATTAGGTTTTTTTTTAATTCCCTATAACTTGGCGGCATTTTATGGCGCTATAATGCCCATAGGGGTGATTTGTAGATAATTAGCTGTACCTTCATAAGGTCCCATTCATGAAATCCATAAAGTCCATAGGTTAAAAGAAATAAAACATTTAAGAATTTTTTTTATTAAATGTTGAAAGAAGAATAAATATTATGTGGTTTAAACTAAAAAATTATACATTTTTTTATTATTTTCTCATTTGTTTACCGTATATTTCTGACTGTAGAATAAAATATGCTTATACATTAATCAGTTAAGAGCTCTGTGACATATAATTTTCTTTTTTACATGATGGATATTTTTTGCGGTGGTCTTGGACTACTTGTAAAATTAGTTGCCTTTGTTCTTCGTCGTGTGTGAGACATTGATTGTATTTTTCGATCAATGCCACCCCTCTTTCCACTGTATCATTCATAACTTTTAGCTGCTTAAATGTTTCTAGGCGTTTTTTATAATCGTCATTAGATTCCCATAAGTCAGGATCGATTTCAAGAAAACCAGAGGCCAACTCAAACTGTTTCAAATGAAAAGATATTTCTGACTAACAAAATCACTTATCTCTTTCGTAGCCAATGAATCAAATTTATTTTTGTTTAGCATGAGACGTTCTTCCTTAATAGCATGTGTTTCTTTATTTTCAATCGAATTTACCATTTTTACTTTTTGTTCATGTGATACGGCTGGATCAAACAGTGCTAAACAAGCAAGTTCTTCGTTCAGGTACTAAAGATGAAGGGATAATTTTGCTGAAGCAGCTTCAGCAATTTTCGAATGCGTGTTCTTGTGAATCAATAAATTCTGAAATAATTTCAAATAACCATTCGGAGCTTTTGTCGCATCTATAGCAGTAAACCAGCTTTCAAGGTAAAATAAAACCAAAGAAACACATATTTCTCGGAGAGCGTCAACATCTGATTTTTTTATTGAAAATTGTTTTCTAAACAAATAAATTTTCAAACAATACAATGCTTTGGATAACCACCTCGCGTGGTGCATTGCGCCAGGAGCTCTAAATTTTATGCCATTTTTGGGAACACCTCCCAAAAAAATATAAATAAGCATCAAAAAGTCACGATAATCATCTCTTGGTAAATGATCGTAATGAAAAAAATTGTAAATGATATGAAATACCAATCGATGTTAATTCTTTTATAGTATTTATCATTTAAGTACCATAAGCTGATGAAATTAATTATTAATAGCTATAAACTATTATTAAAATATTTAAAATGGTAACCGGCCACAAAATCTGAGACAAGAAAATACTAGATAATAAAATCTTAGCACATTCATCCGTACAAAAATATCCTAAATAAAAAACCCTCATCAACCAGGATAAATCCCGAAAATATGTATATTTGTCTTCATTTAGTAACATGGTAAAAATACATAACTTTCAAAAAAATCAAGATAAAAAAAACCTCTTCGCAAACGTTTTGTAGCAAATTTACTGAACTACAAAAAAGGTATCATATGATTTTTACATAAATTCAACCATTCACAAGATATCCGACTTCAAAGTTTGATGAAAATCGAAGAACTTGTTTTTGCTCGTCCTGAATTTTATACCATGTCAACTAATGAGAATTCGGAAATTCTCAATGCATTTTTTTTTAAGGAAATTGAATGCTCTACAAGAAAGGTCTTTTATCATTTTTTGATAAATCTATCTGTTCAAAAGTTATTGGAGCTTGAAGTCAAGTTAGAGTAAATTTCGTGATCTTTTCACTTTTCCGGTGAAACTATCGGACTAATCATTAAATCTCAAGGGATCTTTTTTGTAGGCAATTTTATTTTCTACAAATTATCTCTGACCAACTTTTTTTGAATTCTGTATTCTCTTCTAGTTATTTTCATTTTAATACTAAGCTCTTAAAATTGATCAGAACACTTTTTTTAGGAGCTTGGCATTAAAATGAAAATAACTAGAAGAGAATGCAGGTATCAAAAAAAATGTAAGATAATTAAAAATAATTTGTAGGAAATTAAATTGCCTACAAAAAAGATTCCATGACATTTTATGATTAGTACGATAGTTTCACCGGAAAAGTAAAAAGATCTTCAACTTTACTATGAGCTCCAATAACTTTTGAACAGATTGATTCATCAAAAAATGCTGAGAGACATTTTTTGTAGGGCATTCAATTTTCTATAAAAAAAACTGCATTGAGAATTTCTGAATTCTCATTAGTTGACATAGTATAAAATTCAGAACAAGCAAAAACAAATTCTTCGAATCGTATCAAACTTTGACGTCGGATATTTTGTGAATGATTGAATTTATGCAAAAAGCATAGAAGACCTTTTTTGTAGATCAGTAAATTTGCTATAAAATGTTTAGAAAGAGGTTTATTGCACGGAAAAAAAATTCGACGAAAAATTCCTATCGTAATCCTGGACTATACTTTTATTATCTGTAAGGGTCTGCCCTGGCTCCCTTGTACCAGGAAGTTCGAACAGCCCTTCTGAAAATGCTCGGGTGGATATTGAGCACCGGGTTCGGAAATGCCTGATATAGCCGAGTACGCGGCTCGATTTAGGATAGGGAAAATTGGTCGAAATAATTAAAGAATAAGTATAAACATAAATTAAATTGTTTTATTGTAATTAATTTTCTCTTCATTCAATATAAATAATTAAAGCTAGGCTCTTTGTAAAGATAATTAATAATTTTTGCTGCAGAAAACTTCAAAGAGCCCTACTGCGCATGCGCGACACTCTTTCAGCAGGTGCCTGATAATCTTACTCAAGTACCCGCGATTCTACAAGTCAATTTAAAATTTTATTGTTATAAATTGATCTTTTGAATTATTAATGACGCCTTTGAATTTAATTAAGAACATCGTCATTGACGAGGAAAGTTCTGATGATGAGTAAATTTTAATAATTAAAAGTTTCTGCATGCACAGCGATTAAATAAGTTAAATAAAATTAAATTAAATATAAATAAATAAAAATTGATAGAAGACGATGAAATTACTTAGGAAATTACCCCACGTGTTTAAAAATCTGAATGCTATGAATAATTTTTAACCTTTACATTGTCACGATATTTAAATATCGCGGCAGTCTCACATCAGGTCGGTGAGCAACAGATGGCAGCACACGCTGCTTACACGTCTCTACACTCATTAATTTTATGATTATTTTGTTTGTATATAAGATTTTATTTTTATTATTACGCTGCTTGTACTTAATTAATTTATTAGGTGAAAACTGCATTGAAGTCAGCAAAAATTACTGATCAGGTTGATGTTACAGGTATATTTTATGAGGCTGGGAGATAATTATTCATTTTTTTGTTTATATGCTTGTAGTTATTGTGGTTGGTCGGTGCATGCGCGGCGACGCAACAGTTGTCAGCAACAAATTTATTATATTATAAATGAAATTTATAACTATTATGCACACATTATTAATTGGTTTGGCAATTGGAATTACTGTCAATTATTAATATAATGAGTAATTGGGCATTTGACGTCGGGAATTAGCGAAGTTACACAATTGACATCGGGTACGTTGTCGTTGGTAGTATTTGGAATTAACATGCGACAGAGATAGTTCTCCAGTGGGTTAAACTGGGATGCAGATATAAGATATGGCCGGTCGAGGTGCCGGCATGAAACTCACGTGCTGCCATAGTCAGACGTGGATAAACATTTGTACGGGCAAGGTGTGCTGCTGCGTAATAAATTGTATTTCAAGCGATATTTAAGTGGTATATATATAATAATTACAATTGCCATCGAGCTTGAATTAATTATTAACGAAGAGCGATAGCTAATTTATTAAAATCCATTGGATAATAAAAAATAACGATGGAGCTTGTTCGTCGTCTATTCTACAACGACGACTGTAAGTACCTTTGGTAAATTCATTGGCGTGTAGCTTTGCTATCCCGCGTTGGTGGCCATTTGCGAGCGTGCGAATATCACGTAGTTGACGATTTTTTAATTGTTTGTATTATTATACTTTGATTACAAGCATATGAATAGAAATTAGTAGTAATCGAGCCCAGTGGATGATTAAATTTTAATCAAAAAAATTTATTATTATTTAAACAGCGAATAGTTATTTGAGGGAAAATATTTTGCTGTTTTTATTATTTTGTGTCACGTGGTGACAATCATATGCGGCTGGGTTTCGATATTCCGACATATATATATACAGTACACAGCGCTGACTATTAATTTGAATTGTGCAGTGTTATTAATTATTAGTTTATGAATTATTACTAATCTGAGGTATGAAACATTAGTAATTTGCGTATTGATTAACAATAATTTGAGTTATAAATTATTATTTATTTGAGTATTATTTATAAATTATCATCTTTTTGAGTATCATTTATGAATTATTAATAATTTGAGTTATCAATTATTAGTTAACTGGATATTGATTGTGAATTATTATTAATTTTGCATATTGAGTATTCTTAAGTTGAGTTATTAATTATTGTTAATTTGAATCATCATTATAGTTATTTTTGAGTTGATTCATCGAATATTTATTTTATTATTTGCGTTCAAAACAATAATATTTGAAATACCGCAAATTCACCGTTGGAATTTACTGGGAAGTCGTACTGGAAAATACTTCAAATTCTTATATGAGATTATCAGTTATTATTTCCCAGTTTACATTTGCTTATATTCACCTGTGAGTGAGACTATTAATTATTACTAGATATATATTTCACAATACATTTATTGTTTATGCATTATTATTATCATCTGAAGTATAATTTTATATGCGCATACTATTATTATTATTTTATTTGTAAGTGATTTACTATTATTTTTTGAACATTATTTATGTGAGTATGCGTTATATATTGAACTGATTATTTTATTATTTAATGGAAAATTAAAACAAATGGTCATCAACCCGGTATTTACTTAATTTTATTATTTTAATTACTGCTATCTTTCTTGCTATCCTTATTCCTAAATCTGAAATCGCTATCCTGTTATTTATTTTATTTTCATTTTCATTTCTCCGTTGTGTAATTTTGAGTTACTTTTTGTTCGTGGGGCACACGAACTGGCGGCCAACTAGGTTTTCTAACCCAGCCTGAGCAGAGCAACCAGTCCAGGGAGATTCAGGATATCTCCAGGTGGGACATTTGTTTTCTGGGTTTGTTTATTTTTCAGTTTTCGACCAACGGAGAGCCATAACGGCTATTGAGCGCCAACCACACTCCGCCGTGGGACGCGTGAAATAGTAGAGTACGTTATAACATCAACTTACATCAACCTGCCCCAAGTGCTTAGCCATGATATCTGGTCTTCCTTGGACAAAAACGCTGGACTGGAAAACGACGACCCAAATGTTTACAGAGAGAAAAAACTAACTTTTAGCAAAAGGCGTCTGCCTGATAAACAAACTTTATTGCGGAAAGTAATTAAAATTTGGTCGTCGCAAGGGCTGGTGCGTAAGATAATGAGGCGCGAAGTTTAATTTGACTGGCCTGGCAGTCGAATGCTAAGTCACCCCATAAGAACCCCCGTCACCAGACTGACGTTAGGTCAGTAAAATTAAATGAGCAAGTACGGTATTCGACGTGATGCGTTCCAGACTCGGGTTTCAATTATTCATTTATTCTCATACTCCTTCTTAGGATTTTGAGATCTGGGACGTAATGTTTGCCAAGGGTTTTTCCTTTATTGTCTTTAAAAATTACAACTAACGGGCTAATTATCTGATCCACTATAACGGGTCCTAAAAATTTGCATGCTAAACTCGCGCTATATTTATCAATTTTTTTTACTAAGTTTTCTGTTAGGATAATGAACTTTATCTCCTATTTTGATAGTAGGAAGATCCTGAGTACCGCGATCATGATATCGAGCCTGTTTCTCGCTTTCTTTTCTCATGATATCTTCGACCTTATGCCTCAACTGATCTAAACGATTAACTCTCGCGTGCCAAGCTAGATTTTCGAGCTCTAGATCGTTTCGAGGTTAGTTATTTTTCCCGATAACCTGGGCTCTTTACCGTGTACAAGATAGTAAGGAGACATCTTAAGAGATGCATGGTATGAACTATTGTATGCGATTTGTAACTCACCTAAATGCTCATCCCAAGATGTTTGATTTTTATCAATAAAACCCCGAATCATTGGTTTTAGGGTCCTGTTTATCCGCTCGACAGGATTACCCTGAGAGTTAGCGACAGCGGTATTCACAAAATTCGTTTTATATTGGTCAGCCTATGAGAGAGCTCGCTACCAACTGATACCTGTTGGCGCGCTTTTAAGCCAATAGGAAAATTCGTTATATGCAGCAAGGCTGCCACGTCGACACCAAGCTTCTCGACAACTCAACAACGCTACCAATATTCATTCTACAACTATCTGTCTAACCGCTTCGCTCAGACGTTTCTACAACGTGTCTTTGCTACTTGCAACCTCAGGTTTGAACCGCTTTGAACAAGCTCAGGGTGGTATTCAATGGGTCCTGGAAAACAACATCTGGCGTATCTGTCAACGAGATACTTCATGTGGGCCCAAAGATTCAAGTTGACATCAGTGATGTACTTATTCGCATTCGCTGCCATCGCTATTTATTCGCTACTGACGTAACAAAAATGTTTCGTCAGATCGCAGTTGACAAGGAAGATCATCATCTACAGTGCATACTCTGGTTTGACGAAGATGACATCCCAATAGTATTTGCACTCGCTACTATTACTTATGGAACAACATCGGCTCCATATCTCGCTGGAAGAGCACTTTTACAACTCGCTGAAGACGAAGGAAATAAATTTCCAAAGGCTGTCGAACCGCTAACTAACACACGCTACGTTGATGACATCTATGGAGGTGCAGATGAACTCGCTGAGGCAATCCAAGTTGCTCTCGACACAAAAAATATGTGTGCCACAGGATGTTTTCCGCTTGCCAAGTGGGCAAGTAATTCAACCGAATTACTCTCTCAAGTCGCTCCAGTTGAAATTCAAGAAGATACACCAAGAGAGCTTGGGGATACTACAGTAAAAGTGCTCGGCCTAACCTGGAATTCAACACAGGATAAATTCCAGTTCGGCTATTCGCTTCCAGATGCATCACCAACTACTAAACGCACAATTTTATCTGAAATTGCTCGCTTGTTTGACCCACTGGGTTTTTTGGCACCGATCATCGTGAGAGCCAAGATGTTAATGCAGAAGCTCTGGCTGCAGAACTTTGACTGGGATGCTACGCTATCACCGTCGCTTCTTCAAGAATGGAATTTGTTTCGAGATGAACTACATCAGATCTCAAAGATTCAGATAACTCGCTAGAATCATGTGAAAAATGGTGTATCAATCGAATTACATGGATTCTCTGACGCTTCACAACTCGCTATGGCTGCTGTAGTTTATCTAAAAGTTACTGACGCTACTGGAAGCTCCAATATTTCGCTAGTGTGTGCCAAAACACAAGTTGCACCACTGAAGCCTATAACTATACCAAGAATGGAGCTCAATGCCGCTGTCTTACTCGCTCAACTGGTACTCTACGTCAAGAAGGTTTTGAAACTTGAAAACGTTCCAGTTTTCATGTGGACAGACTCCGCTGTATCCTTAACGTGGATACAAAACAACCCAGCTAGATGGAAAGTCTACATTCGCAACAGAGTTACCAAGATTCAAGAATCGCTACCAAATGTCAACTGGGATTTTGTTCCTGGGAAACTTAACCCAGCTGACTGCGCTTCAAGAGGTTTAACAGCAGCCAAACTAGAACAGCATTCGCTATGGTGGACGGGACCAAAGTGGCTCAGTCAATCAAAAGATAACTGGCCATCGTTTGATATCCCTACGCAGACGGTATCACACCTTAAAGAACGTCCAGGTCTGGTTTTTACCATCTTCAAGGCAGATTCACACCCGCTATACACGCTACTAGAAAAATTCTCAAAGTTGTCACCTTTACTTCGCACGCTAGGAATCTGTCTTCGTGCCATCGCTAAATTTAAAAAAGTGCCACAGTCCACACTGGACACACCACTCTCTACAGTTGACCTGGAACTCGCAAAGACTTTGCTGATCAAGTATATTCAAAGTCAGTTCTATTCGCAAGAACTGAAGCTATTGAAAGATGGAGATTCTCTACATCGAAATCATCATCTCGCTAAATTGATTCCCTACGTCGACTACAACGGAGTACTCAGAGTCGGCGGTCGCTTGAAGAATTCGCTGCTGGATGATGAACAGAAAAATCCAGCCATTTTACCAAGGTCATCACGCTTAAGTACGCTATTGATAGATCATTCGCATCCAAGAACATTCCATGGGGGAACTCAATTGACTCTCGCTGATCTACGGAGATCTGTCTGGATAGAAGGTGGTCGAGTTCCAGTCAGATCACACATTCTTCGCTGCGTCGTGTGCGCGAGACATAGGGGTGTTCGTGCACAACAATTAATGGGACAATTGCCATCCGCCCGTGTAAGACCATCGAAAGCATTCTTATACACTGGAATAGACTACGCTGGGCCAGTAACACTGAAGACTTTCCAAGGTCGAGGTGCGAAAACCTATAAAGGATGGATCGCTGTGTTTGTATGTCTCGCTACGTCCGCTATACATATTGAAATTGTCACCGATTACTCTACTGACGCTTTCGTCGCAGCATTTAGAAGATTCACTAGTCGAAGAGGCGCCTGCAGTATCCTATACTCGGACTGTGGTACAAATTTTGTAGGAGCAGACGCCACGCTAAAGAAAGAATTCGCAGCAGGATCGAGGCAACTAAAAGAACTTCAGTATTTACTCGCTACAGATGGCACAGACTGGAAGTTCAACCCACCAAGTGCTCCTCACTTTGGTGGCAAGTGGGAAGCAGCCGTAAAGTCAATCAAGTTCCATCTCATACGAACTATTGGTGAATCGCTATTGACTTACGACCAACTCGCTACAGTCTTAACACAGATTGAGGCTGTGTTAAATTCAAGACCGATCGCTCCGCTATCGGAAGATCCTGCAGATTTAACCGCTCTAACTCCTGGACATTTTCTCATCGGTTAACCGCTAATCGCTGTACCTGGGCCCTCGCTACTGAAAAATAATTCAGCTACGTTGTCACGCTGGCAACAACTACAACAAATTTTCCAGAGATTTTGGAGTAGATGGTCATCAGAGTACCTGCAACGTCATCAATCTATTTCAAAGTGGCATAATCCGCAAAACAACATCAAAGTGGGTTCATTAGTCATGTTGACTGATGAAAGATTCCCACCATCGAAATGGCCGCTTGCTCGAGTACTCGCATTACATCCAGGCAGAGATGGCCTGACTCGAGTAGTCACGCTGAAGACCGCTACCACGGAACTTGTACGACCAATCGCTAAGCTGTGTGTACTACCAGTTCACTCTCCAGAGGATAATCCAGTCGACACCGTCGCCAGCGCTGGGGAGAATGTTCAGTCACGAGCTTGATTAGTTTGAATCAAGCTTCGTGCATTTCCGCTCGGTTCGGGAGTTGCCGAGCTCGCTACTGACTGAAGGTCAGAATAGTGCCGGGTCACTTGCTATTTGGGCCCGGCACATACAATTTCTAACTCAGCATCGTGTCAAGACGTCCTGAGAACCCGCTACAAGCTGACCAATCACAAAATTCGTTTTATATTGGTCAGCCTATGAGAGAGCTCGCTACCAACTGATACCTGTTGGCGCGCTTTTAAGCCAATAGGAAAATTCGTTATATGCAGCAAGGCTGCCACGTCGACACCAAGCTTCTCGACAACTCAACGACGCTACCAATATTCATTCTACAACTATCTGTCTAACCGCTTCGCTCAGACGTTTCTACAACGTGTCTTTGCTACTTGCAACCTTGTGTTTGAACCGCTTCAGTAATTAACTTGTGTGAAATTATAACTAAATCGCTACGCTGACTTATCCTCAATATTTAGACAGTATATCAAGGCTGCTATTTATTGAGAATAAATAAATTGTTCTTTCACCAATAATTAATTGTTAATTAATTATTGTTGACTTAACCGCTACTGACCACGTGTCAATTTATACGTGAATAAAATAACTTTGAGTTGCATTCGCTATCGCGTATAATTTATCTAGTCGCATTTGCTATTAATCATAATTCTCATAATTTTTAAGTGTAAATAAGTGTAAATAAATCTATAATTTATTTCGTGAAAAAAACTGAGTAATTTTTAATTGTTCAATTAACCTCGCCTAAACCAGATCCAATTAGTTTATTCGCTCATTTTACACTATTATTAGTTGACCTCGTAAAATTTTGTCGTTGAAAATTATTCGACTTCCGCGATATGTCTCTAGGCGGATAACCTTGTATGGCAAAACAATTTTGCCTAAGATGGCCAATTTTATTACAATATGTGCAGATATCGACTCTAGGGTTTGTACATTCCCTGAACCTGTGGCCATTTTGACCACAATTATGATAGAAGAATGTACTAGAATTAACTTGGGGTCTTACGAAATTATTAAGAACGACTTGACTGAAGTTCGGTCTTGAATAATTATTTCTGGATGAAGACTTTTGGCGATAAGAATATGGATAACTTATCGTAGATTGAGAAGGCTGTTGATTCAAGGATGAGGCAGAATATTGTTGAGGGACTTTCTCTGTACTCAATAAAAATTGAGGTTTGGCGGTAGTTGAACTACCAACTGAAGCACACACAACAAAACCGCTTTTGGAATCTTCCTTGACCTCTTCGATGACTAGAGGTTGTTTCAGCGACTCTAGAGTATCTATGCAAATTTCAGTACCAGCTAATTTGTGAAGAGCTAGGAATCTGGATTTTTCCTTAGGTTTAGTTACTGACTTACTGAAAGATTCAAGTAGTCTGTTCTTGCTTAGATGGAGGTAAGCGCATTTCGAAGTATTGCTGTTGCATTCTGAAAGTGAAATCCACCATGGATTCACCCTCAGCTGGCTTCATATGTACTATTTCCATCAGTACTTAGGTGTCAGTTTTAGATGAGCCGAATACACGCGGGAATTCCCTTTTGAAATGCTGGTCATTAGTCCAGCGCAGAAAATTTGTGTCGAACCACTGGACAACTTTACCTTCCTATAAGTAACTTATTATTCGAAACGCATCAGATTCCACCCAACCTTCACGATACATTCTAGCCTCGACTGCAGCAATAAATCCATTTGCGGATAAATCTGCCTGTGGATATTTCCGTGTCCACAGCTTGAGGTGTTGCCTGATGTCACGCCATTTTCTCTCGTCTTCATTGTTATGTTCTCGTCTCGAAAATACCTCGGGGCCATTCCCTCGACTTGATTGCCCAATCGTAGGATTCCCTGTACATCTATTGCTTAAGTTAATCCCTTAATGACACACTTAATTTTATATATTAAACTTTAGTCCTATTTAACAAAGACTTTATTTAAGCTTTAAATAAATATGACAACCGCAATAATAATAATCGTAAATATAACGACCGTAATCCGTTTCAAATTTTAAGTTTTTATTATTAAATTTTATTTTATCTTTCTGATTATTTTATTTTAAGTTTTCCGCGATTATTTTATTTGACAACTATAAATAATAAATTACACTATAAGATTTACCTAGATTTTATTTAATTATTTGCCTCAAGGTTTTATTTTCTTCACCAACAAATAATTTATTGATAAATTTTGGTAGCAAATTTCTGTATTAAAATTGTTCATTAGAATTTTATCATTGAACTAAAACTTTCATTATTCACTATACTTATTTTCACTTAAAATTTTAACTTAATTTTATCCTGTAGCGTCAATTTATTTTAGCTTCCGGCCGATCAATGAATCATACAAGTTAAGCGATATTATTTTTCCCGCGCTTTTTCTTTAGATCTTATAAGCATAATTACGCAACGAAATTTTTGGAATAATTTATATTATATATTTTATATCTTTGCCAGTTTTTATATCCGTAAGTTATTGATAATTCCCGGTAAATTTTTTATATGTTTTATAAGCTAGACACTTGCAAATTTCATGTTTCAGATCTTAAAACATTTTATAATTTATTGAGGGTTTTATCCTTAATTTGTCAAACACGTGTTTTTTTTCTAGAATAATTTCCCTTGATAAAAAAATTGTACAGATTTTATTTATTTTTTCCAATTTTCAAATTTTTCCACTATCCAAATCAGACATTTGCAACAAAACGTTGGGCGCCATTGTAAGGGTCTGCCCTGGCTTCCTCGTACCAGGAAGTTCGGACAGCCCTTCTGAAAATACTCGGGTGGATATTGAGTACCGGGTTCGAAAATGCCTGATATAGCCGAGTACGCGGCTCGATTTAGGATAGGGAAAATTGGCCAAAATAATTAAAGAATAAGTATAAATCTAAATTAAATTGTTTTATTGTAATTAATTGTCTCTTCATTCAATATACATAATTAAAGCTACGCTCTTTGTAAAGATAATTAATAATTTTTGCTGCAGAAAACTTAAGAGAGTCCTACTGCACATGGGCGACACTCTTTCATCAGGTGCCTTAATACTTACTCAAGTACCCACGATTCTAAACCTCAATTTTAAGTAAATTTTATTGTTATAAATTAATCTTTTGAAGTATTAATGACGCCTTTAAATTTAATTAAGAAATTCGTCATTGATGAGGAAAGTTCTGACGAAAAGTAAACTTTAATAATTAAAAGTTTCTGCATGCACAGCGATTAAATAAGTTAAATAAAATAAAATTAAATATGTATAACGTATACTGTATGCGGTCACCCACGCGTGATAATAAATAATAATAAATAATAATAAACGATATTAAATGATGATAAATATCGAGACCAAATTAAAATAAAATAAAGAAAATTCAAACAATGATTAAATTATAAATAATAAATATTTGTCGTGCCTGGACCAGCTCCTCAGGCTGGGTTAGTGCACGCAGGCGCCAGACCGTTTATCCCAAAACGGACAAAACTTTATTCAGGGAGAAAATTTACGAGGGAAAATCCGAGCAAGTGACTCGTGACAGAGCGGAAAATATTCGAGAGACACAACAAAAATGAAATAAATAATAGAAAAATTTGTAAATAAATAATAAATAATTACGTATAAGTAATAGGTAAGATCAGGAAAAATGAAATTAAGCAGTAGGAAAATATCCAGGGAAATAAATATTAAACTTTCCCCGACAGCTGTTGGTTTCCACGTTTCAATTTTTATAAACAATATAAAAATTATAATTTTACACAATATTTAATCCGATTAAATTAATAACAATAATAATACCTGGTAATTGTCAAAAAAAAATAATACCGCAATATTACAATAAATTATATAAACTGAATAGCCAAAACAAAATAAATATAACTTAATTGATAATATAAATTTTTAATATCAAATAAAAGAAACAATTATTTCACTTAGATTTTCCCAAGATAATAAATAATAATAATATTTTTATTTTATTTTCTCTATCAGCACTTGTGAGAGGGAGAAAGGTACGGAATTTATCCTCACTCACACTCAAAATTAACAATCTCCAAGAACCAAAATAATACGGATTGAAGGAAATACTTTAACCAATTCCTCTGTATTACAATTAATTTATAATTTTAAAATAAAAATTTCAATAATAACTTTAGACCGCTGGGGCAAACAGATAAATCAAAAATAAAAGAATATAAAGTCACTCAATTGTTTTAAATAATAATAGATATAAATAATAATAAATATATATAATAATACCTAATATTTTTATAAATACTTCGAGTGACAATTTTCACCCAAGTGATGATGTCAGTACTTGAGGAATTTACTCAAGTACTGTATGCGCTATATAGATATATATACCATAAGGATTTATATATGTATACCGGCAACGCTTCACTACGTTGTACTTGAGTTATATATACATATATATATAGATAGAAATATCAGAATGTTTTTACCAATAATATACGAAATATTTAACGAAAATTCTATACAATGCAAATCATGTATCATCCAGTATCAATTATTAATAAATTAATTTCCCTCGCCGCGGCGGCCAACAACTACCAGGGGAGGTTATCACGCGAGAAATATATACCGCGAAAGAAATTCAAAGTACTTACTCAAAATCTCCACGACTCAACAAAATTAAATTACAGATATTAATTGCTTAATTCACCCGGTGGATTGTTATCACAACAAAAAATTTACTATTAAATATCCACAACTTTGAACAAAATTACAAAATTGTTACTGATACAGCGTCCGTACGCAGTGATAGTCCGTACCTTTCTAAATAAATTACCCCAACCTCCACCTGTTGGTCGTCGCCCACCTGGCGCCACTGTCGCCTTTAATTACAATTATAATTATTTTTGTCAGCTCTGAGCCTAGTTTTAAATTAAAAATATAAAATATAAAGACAATCCTTAAATACCTGAATGATACATGAATAATTATTTAATGTATGAACTATCTATTTATAATCTATCCTATTTTTATTTTTTCCAATACTAAAATAACAATTATTTACAATTTATCAAATTGACGTTGGAATTTTAGCCGAGGTATCGATTTACCGTTACCCGGCGGTCAATATTTTCAACCAAACTGACATCCTTAGTCGGATGACATGTTTAAATGAAATAATACATTAGACAATCGTTGGGGCATAATATTACGCTGGATTAAGCATTCCAACCGTCATGTGCATCCCAAAAATCATAAACAAAAACTCAAAATTAATATAAACCAATTATTTGTATTTTTAAATTACAAATTAAAATTAATTCACACACGTGCTCTCTCATACTCAGCGCGCATGCACTAGCACCGTGCACGGACCGCTGTCTCTATCGGCGAAATGGCGGAATGCCCGCGTAACGACTCAAATTTAAACGTAAAATTAAAGTATTCAACTTAAAACTAAATAAGAATTAAGTAATTTGAATCGTTACGTGACATATGAATAAATAAAAATTGATAAAAGACGATAAAATTACTTAGGAAATTATCCCACTTGTTTAACAATCTGAATGTTATAAATAATTTTTAACCTTTACATCAACTTACATCAACCTGGCCCAAGTGCTTAGCCATGATATCTGGTCTTCCTTGGACAAGAACGCTGGACTGGAAACAACGATCCAAATGTTCACAGAGAAAAAAAACTAACTTTTAGCAAAAGGTGTCTGCCTGATAAATAAACTTTATGGCAAAAATGGAAATTGAAAGATAGTTGCTAACGACTGAGCGACTGCTCGACCTGGCTAACAGGTTACGATTTTTTTTTTTTTTTTTTTTTTTTTTTGAGAAATGAATCTAACGACGAACTGCGTTGGGCCTCTACCCCCACCGTTGCGCGAAGTAATTAAAATTTGGTCGCTGCAAGAGCTGGTGCGTAAGATAATGAGGCGCGAAATTTAATTTGACTGACCTGGCAGTCGAATGCTAAGTCACCCTGTCACACATCTGCAACTTTTAAATATATGATACGAAAATTTACAGTTTCTAAAAGATTTTTTACTCTTCACTATCGTAATTTCATTAAGAGTTTGTTGTATAAAATTCAATAAGAAATATTACAATCTTACTATCGTAAATAGTAAAAAAATAAAAAATAAGATTTAATTATATTATGTATTCCTTTATTCTTTCTCTTAATTTACAGTGCTGCCTCTATGTTTTTTCAATACAAGCTAAAAAAATTACGATAGTTGGACTGTAAATTTTCTGAAATTGTATAGTATATGCCACCTGAAGCGTTTACGTATGAAAGTTAAATGTTGTCACAAAACCATGATGTAATGCTTGTGTGAGAGTATATATGTATATACAAATGATAACATCTATTTCGTTCGTATTATGTGTGGTTCAACTATATATATTTATAAGTCATTGCATCTTTACCTCCACTATAGTGCAGAAATAGAGGTTATTTTTCATGATATTTTTCGGACAATGATAAATAAACAATTAAAAAAAAACTGTGCTTTCTTCATGACAAACTTACATAAATTAAGGATTATAATAATAAAATAATTTGGTGTTGTAAGTATATTTATTACTATTCATTTCTTATTAAACTAAATATTCTGTGGGTATTTCGTTCGTTTTAAAATTATGTATCTGAACATGTAGTTTATTTTTATATACAAGTAGTATCATTGTCATAGAATGAATGATTCTGAAAGAATGGATTTTTTTTTTTAATAAATTCAATTCTCTTAATTTTGTCACAGAATATTATTTATTTGTCGACAATGGATAATTTTATCCGACTTGGCGATGAGGTAAACATTTCAATAACCTGAAATTATGGACATTTAATGTTTCTTTCTGAAATAAGCCGACGCCTAATAATTTTTGGATTTGTTTAAAAATGATAATTTATGAAAAAAAAAAAATTCGAAAAAATTGCACCTATGGTTTTTTTAATTTCCTACATGTGCATATTTTGGATATGAAGAAATGAGTTATTTTTATTCAAAAAGAAATAAATATAATACTTTTTGAATCTGATGTGACATTGTAACTTATAAGTTAAATTGATAAATAATTAATAATAATTAATAAATTCTATATACCAAAAAAGTATATTTCAAAAAATATTAAATCAACGTTTTATTATTATTACTTCAATATGTTTTATTTTTATTTTGACATTATATTTACCTTCTCAATTTAATTATTAAAAAAAAAAATACAAAATGGTAAATTTTCTTTTTTTTTTTTATTGTAAGTTCTACTTTTTTAAGAAAATAAATTTTACTCCGTTGACTTTTAATTATACTTTTATATAAAAGAAATTCTACATTACTAACTCATTTATTTCACGATCGTTGCATTGTAATTTTTACTAACACAACTTGGATATTTTACTATATAGTATTTGATTTTTTCTATCTTGTAGTAGTATTAATTATAAAACAAAATTTACGATAGTCTATTGAAAAAATTATGATTTGAATTTTATAGTCCACCATTACGATACCATATAATGAAAATTACGATAGTTAAATCGTAAAAAATCCGGAAATTTTTTTTCCGTGTCTATTTTGATTTCTTTGAAAGTTGTGTATTTTTTACCATGTTACTACATAAAAAATCGAAAATTATTAATAGCCACCTCTAAATATCAATATTAAGGTCTCAAATTTTAACTGTCACCATATTTTGAGATACCCTTTCGATTTTTCAATGTTCATCAAAAAAATAAAAATAGACCCCTAATTCGAAACAATCTAATATATATATATTAGACTGGGCCAAAAAAATTGACTATTTTTTTTTCTGAGCTATATCGAGAATATTATTCAGAATGACAAAAAAAAATTCGTAAAATTTGGAGCCCTTAATATTAATTTTAGGAGGTCTATCATCGCTATTTTTAATTTTAATTTATAATTTGATGATAAAACATCTGACGTAAACGTCAGAACTGCTAAAACATGGCAGTAAAATAAATTAATTTCTACTTATTCTTATGTAAAATTAAATTCCCTACGAAAGAGGTCTGATTGAAAATTTTCATCAGACAAGTCGTTTTCGATTAATTAAGCCTAATGTAATTGATACATTTTTTCGATTCAACATCTTTAATTTTGAATATTGTTACTGACGAATCAATGAATATTTGAAGAAGACCAACGATGAACTGTAAAAGAATATTTAATGCTCTGCAAAAAAGTTCTTTTAACATTTTTTGCTAAATTCATTTTTTCGAAAGTTATTCAGGTTTTTTAAGTCGTTTTGACTCAATTTGAACCTTAAATAACTTTTGAAGGAGTCAATTCAGCAAAAAATGTTAAGAAATCTGTTTTGTAGAGCATGAAATTTTCTTCTTAATTCTTCCATGGTCTTCTTCAGATATTTATTGATTCGTCAGTTACGAAATTCAAAAGTAAAAATGTTAAGTCGGAAAAATTTAGCAATTTATTAAACTTAATTAATCGGAAACAGTATGTCTGACGAAAATTTTCAATCAGACCATTTTTGTACGGAATTTAATTGTACATAAGAATAAGTGGAAATTATTTTTTTTACCCCCATTGTTTAGCAGTTCTGACGTCAAAAATTAAATTATGAATTAAAATTAAAAATAGCGATGATAGACCTCTTAAAATTAATATTAAGGGCTCAAACTTTCATGAAAATTTTGCATGCTTTAAGCGTGAAGCGCGTAGGTATGCACTCCTGGGAAAAAATTATCAGACCTGATCAGACATGAATAGGCATGAGTCTTCAGGCCTGATCAGACATGAAAAATGGCCATGCCTGACCAGGCCTGATCAGGCATGATCAGGTATATTCATGTCTGTTCATGCCCATCCGGGAAAAAAATTATACATCAAAAATGGCCCTATATAATTATATATAATTATGTGTAACCATATTATGTTATATATAATTATTACTATAAAAATTAAACAAAAAATAAAAAATTCGGGCGTGTGCAGGATTTGAACCGTGGACATTGCGCTCGAAAGTTTAACACGCTACCCACTGACCTAAGAAATTTAGTTGAAAAGTAAGTTTCGTGTGAACTTTAAGTAATAAAAATCTTATTTGTGATAGATTCTTGGTCAACAAAATTTTATATCTATAGGCAGACATGAACAGCCCTGAACATACATAAGCAGCCAAAAACAGACATGACCAGGCATGAGCGGGTATGATCAGGCCTGAGCGTAATCAACGCTTCAGACATGAACAGCCATGAACAGGCATGATCAGACCTGAGTGTATTGAACGCTTCAGACATGAACAGACATGGACAGGTATGATCAGGCCTGATCATAAATGGACAGGCATGATCAGGTCTAATTTCAGGCCTGATCATACATGAACAGGCATGATCAGATCTGATCATTTTTTCCCGGGCTACTTTCGCCTAAAAATCGTGATTTCGATTGGAATGTGATTTTCATAATTTAAACGAAAAAAATTATGTATGAAAAGCATATTGAGATAAATAATAATAACTACAGAAAACCTTAAATAGATTTTCTTATCGATTTATGAAGACTTCTCAGAAAAAACTCGTTTTTTTGTCGAATTAAATGAATAAGAGCGTAATATCCAAAGAAGCGCTAGGCTTAATAACACCACAACTATGTCAAAAATCATTTTCACGATTTAATTTATTTTTTGTTTCATTCCTTAGCAAATTTACTAAAACCCTTGTAAAAATTGTGTGTCAAAATAATTTCGTTTCAATACAATTAATTTTTTTCGACTGTCAATTTGGTAAATTTTCTGCGTGTACGGCAGCCATATATATTATTTTTCATAAAGTAGGATTGGAAAATAACTATGAACAAGCAGAAACTATACATAAATGATGGTATAATTACTAACATTTTTATCATTTGTTAAGATTTTTTTCTTTTTAGCTTGACCTACAGAGGAGATGACACCACTCGCGGGATAATTCAAACAAAGAAACGAATAATAAAGAATGAAATCGTTACCATGTAGCCTCAAACGAAATAACAGTCGAATTCCGTTATCGATTTAATTTTATCATATCAGATAAAACTTCGTTCGCTATTATTATTAAATTAATAGAATAAATAATAAATGACTGCATGTTTTTATAATCATGAAGTCCAACAAAATAATTGCATGTCTTAAGCGTGGACGCTATCATTTATGCATTTTTATCGTTTTATTGCACTGAAGGCATGCTCATTTGGATTTTCCAAACTTTTTTTTTGTCATTCTGAAAAATATTTTCGTTATAGCTAAGAAAAAAAATAGTCAATTTTTTTGGCCCAGTCTAATATATATATATATATATATATATATATATATATATATATATATATATATATATACATACATATATATATATATATATTGAGACAATGTGAATTGTCTTCGTCGTCCTCATCCTTGCGGTTTCCATTTTTCCCCGTTATGTTGCCGTCTGAAACTACACAAGTCATAGGGCCGTGGTCACATGACTAATTTTCATTTTGACGCATGACCGTAAGGGTGAAGTGGGGACAGAGTTCAGAGGCGAGTCCCGGGCCCTCAATTATCGGTCAATCACATCGATCCTGGATCAATTAGCGTACAGACGTTCTTATATTAATTATTCAGTAGTAATTCCGACAATTTACTTGCAAAAACCTAATTGTAATTTGGGCAATTAACTTGCCATATTCTGTATATTATTGGCGATTATCTTGCGATTATAATTTATTGTTTAGTTATTAATTTTTATAAATAAAGTTAGTTTAAGTAACTATCACTGTACGTACTGGCGAGATACTCGTAATGTAAAGTTATACTGTGCTACACATCTCTCTGCATTACATCCAGCGCTTGCATTTTCTTGTAAGTAATTTTTATTATTATATTTGGCAATAAACTTGCACATATTGTTAATCATTCATTTTACCTACTATTTGTTCATTCTATTCATATCCTATTTTACTGGTAAGATCCTTCAATAGTTTAATAAAAGTATTATTAATTAAGTAAAAATTGATAAGTTCGTCAACAATAAGAAATCTATTAATAAGTCATGAGCCGTGAGGTAAGTGAGTGATATTTTACATACGTTGCCGTGTTTGAATAAGTGCGGGTCTTCGCTTTGCAAGAACCCCAGCCCACTGCTCTGTCCAAGTAAAATCAAATATTGTTAGAGGCCAGCCTAAGCCAGGGTTCAACCCGCGAGTCCTGGTGGCTGCTGGTTAAAATCGCTAAGAGAAAAAGGGATTTGTCTCAATATATATATATATGTATATATATATATATATATATATATATATATATATATATATATATATATATATATATATATTAGACTGGGCCAAAAAAATGACTATTTTTTTTTCTTTCAATGCTGCGAAAATATTATTCCTGACGACCAAAAAAAATTATTGTGCGTTTGAGATTTTCATATTGATATTAAGAGGTGTATCGTTACGACTATTTGTTTTTTAACGCAAATTTTATTTTTTACGGCAATATACTAGGACAGATTTTCTGTAGGAAATTTAATTTCTTTCGACAATATACATTGCTTAAATTTTTTCGGTAAATGATTTACGAGTTTTGGGTAAAAAATGAAATATATAAAATGTACCGAGTAAAAGTGCAATGTACTAATGAAATAGAATTTCAACGGAATATTCAAATTTGCCTATAATAGAGAACTTCTTGGCAAACAACTATTGTGCGTTTGGTCCCGCTACCTTGAGGCACTGTGACAACCACTAAATGCCCGGTAAATTTAAATTTATAGTAAATTTTTTGGGAAAAACGAATAAGCAATTAGGAAAAAATGCATAAATTTTGAAGTCTAATATCAAAATCGAATTACAGTGAATGAATTGAAAAGAGACAATTATGAACAATGTTATAAGTAGCATCAATATAAATAACAGAACATCCCTTGTGGAAATATACCTCTGAAAAAATTATGAAAAACTCTAAACGTATTAAAAAAAAAAGTTATGGAATTTTTTTTTGCTCTGAAAAATTCTGAAAGTGTATAAATAACTCTAAAAAATATTTTATCCGTAATAAAAACTCTTATGTTGTATAGAAAGTGAGCCGTTATTTTAAAACTTTTTTAGAGTAATTAAATTTTTTTTTTTAGAAAATCTCGTTACGGTTTGTAAAACTTTATCAGATTTATTGAATTTTTGTTTTAGAAATATCGCGTAAAAACTAGTAAAACTGTTTCAGAGTTATTAAAAATTTTTCAGAGTTTTTAAAAAATAACGGAAAGATTTAATAGCGAAAGAAGAAAAATATAGTACTTACTATTTTGAAAAATAAAAAAAAATTTAATATAATGATACGTTAAGCTCAGCAATTTCGATCTATTTTAATAATAATAGAAAATCAAAAAAAAAAAAACAATTTCGGAAATTTTAATTTATTTAAAAGAAAAAAAATTTCATTACCTTTGAAAATGATTATTTAAAAAGCTATTAATCAATATAAATTAATAAGTTTTATTTTTTATTTTGTTACGAATCTTAACATACGAAAATAAATTAGTTATTATTTTTATCATGTACAGTTTTTAATTATCTGTAAAACAACTTACAACTGAATTGAATAATAAATTAAAACTTAAATATGATAGAAAAAAATAATAATAAAAAGAATATCTAAGCATCACAATTTAATTCTCATTTGGTTCCGGTGGTATGACCAATTTTTTTTCCCCGCGCCTATTATAGCCCTTCCAAGGTAAGTATTTACATTTTGTAACTCGGCAAAAATTTTCTGTTCATGAAAGGTGTAAATAATTTTTAAAATGATTCGTAATCATTTTTTTTCCTCAGTGATAATTCTGTTTTGTCGGGTTTTGTATTTGACTGTTTTCGGACAACACGTTTAGTTAAGGTATGATACCCCCATACTGCATAAGACATTGTTGTTATGAACTTGAAAGGGCTATTGGCGTTAACTGCTTCTTGATATTTAATACTTGGTATATAATAATTGTCACCTAAGTGGAAACGGCCATTGGAACAACTACTGACATTATTTTAAATTCGTAAAGGTGGCCCATTAAAATTTAGGAGATATTGATGTTGATGTTGTAACTGTTGTTCATTTTGATGTCGTTACTGATTTTCATGTTGTTATTTGTGTTATGTCCACTGCTTAAATTTAAATTAATTATCCGGGATTTCTCCCTTTGGTAGTGATAGAAAAATTTAGACGAGCGATTTGGAGGTTGCGGACAACATTAAAGAATACGAGGAAGAGGTATCTTCCTATAATTTATTATTTATGGTGGGTCTTTTGAAAAGTAAAAACCCAAACGTCTCCGAAGAGACTTGTGATCTTGTGTTGAACCCGTTATCTTATGAAAAAATAGAATGTAAATCTTTCACCTATCTTTCGATGTATCTTTCTTTCTAGTCACGGTAGGTTAGATCCCTCCAGAACGTTGCAGCTCACTGAGCTTCCTCCTGTATGATTTGGTTGGATGGGCGCGGCTGGGGTAGTAGGATGTAAACGTATGTGCTACTCTCGAATGAAACTCGGAAGGCTGAATTTCTGATTTTTGACTTTTTATTCTAATTTAGTTACAATTTACTTGTACACTTTATCCTTTTCACAATTTTTAAACAATTGATATTTTTAGAATATTTGTTATTCACGGATATTTATATAAGATTATTATTTAATGTTTAATGCGTCCTTTTTACACACCCGAAAGGTGATTTTATGCGCAAAATAACTCAGCCCGAGATGGAATCGCTAATTCACGTGATCTGCGTCACTATTTCAATCGGACCGAAAGTTTCTATCAATCTTTGAGGATTTTTTAATAGATAAAATGGTCAACTATTGTTTTTTCAACGTCTAAGCAGATTCCTGCAATAATTGACTGCAAAAAGGTGTTAAGTTTAGAATGCCTTATTGATTATTTAACGCCGAAGTGGATTCCTGCAATAAGGTCTAAATAGAAAATATTAAAAAATAAGAGTGCACGAAAGTTCGACGTTCGAATATTCGCGGACCGTAAGTTATATGAATCGACTAGTCATGAGCTATGGGTGCGCAGGCTTTTTATAAGCTTTGATTTCGCGATTGATGGGGAATTTTTCATTATTGTTATTGGTGGAAGGTGACGACAGTTTATTAATTGTTCGTACAACTTATTGCAGTTATCCTCCCACTATTCTTTATCACATAAAAAGGTGGAAAAAGCTGACGCTGCGTTTTCGTGCGCTTTTGAAAAAAGGAGCTCTGTAATAAATATTTTTAAAATTATCATTAAAAAAAAAAAAATTATTTGGACATAACTATTCCCCGGAAAGTAAGAGGGTTGCAAAACTCTCTTGCTTTCCTAAACATATGTCCCCTCTTTCACAAAAGCTTGCGATAACGCTTACAATTCTAAAGTGTTTTACAACTATGAGATTATATCTATATACATATAAACGAAATACCACTGACTCATCACCAGATCTCCGAAACTATTAGACCGATTCATTTAAAATTTGGCATAGGTACTCCTTTTTCACTGTAGATGAGAGATAAGAAGGGATTTTGCGCAATTCCTAGCCAAAATGGATTTTTCGATAACTATCACGTATGCTACCCCCTCCCCCCAACGTTGCCATGGTTATCGTTGCCATGGTTACCGTTGCCATGGTTACCATTGCCATGGTTACCGTTGCCATGGTTACCGTTGCCATGGTTACTGTTACTATGGTTATCAAGGTGGTTACCATGGTAACCGTTGTTATAATAACTGTCAAAATGAATAAATTGTAATCACAAATTCAGTTGTCAAATTCTATAAATCATCTACAGTATTCTTTTGCATGAAGTTCGCGGTCCAGAGTCATTTACGGCTTTAAGAACTATAAAAGATGTAATCTATCCTACATTTCAAGAAGCTTGCAGAGTAATGGGATTGCTCGAAGACGATACTCATTGGGATCAAACTTTAGCAGAAGTCTCAATTTCTGATTCATCTTACAAAATACGTGAATTGTTTGCTGTTATGTTAGTTTTTTGCCAAGTTGGAGATCCGATTAAATTATGGGATAAATATCGAGATAATTTCACGGACGATATTAAAAGACGAATGAGTAGGAATCGCGAAAACTCTGAGTTAGATGTTGATATTGTTTACAATCAATGTTTGATTAATCTTGAAGATATGGTCATTGCTATGTCAGGTAAGACTCTTTTACAATTTGGTCTCACTTCACCATCTCGAGAACAAGAATCTGGTATTATTAATCAACAATATTTAAATGAATTAGCTTATGACACTGATAAGTTAACCGAAGAACTGATAAAAAGTGTTCCGATACTGAATAAAGAACAGAAAGAAGCATATGAATCTATATTGAATAGTGTCGTTTCTGATTCTGGATGATTGTTCTTCCTTGATGCTCCTGGTGAAACGGGAAAAACATTCTTGATTAATTTGTTGCTTGCGAAAATTAGAAGTGAAAAAAGTATTGCTATTGCTGTTGCTTCTTCAGGAATTGCGGCTACTTTAATTGACGGAGGCAAAACAGCTCACTCGACATTTAAATTACCTCTTGAAATGAATCATTCTGATAATATTCTATGCAATATTTCTAAGCAGAGTTATATGGCTCACGTTATCAGAGAAGCAAAACTGATAGTATAGGATGAATGCACTATGGCTCACAAAAATGCTATTGAAGCTCTCAACAGAACTCTTAAGGATATAAGAAATAGTGACCGAATAATGGGTGGAATAGCTGTTGTTTTAGCTGGTGACTTCAGACAAACTTTACCTGTTGTACCACGAGGTACACGTGCAGATGAAGTCAAAGCCTGTCTCAAATCCTCAGTTTTATGGCCTCATGTTAACGTACTGTCTTTGAAAATTAATATGCGCGTTCATATACAACATGATTTGAGAGCAGAAGAATTTTCAAAGTTACTCATTGATATAGGGAATGGACAAATTTCAGAAGTTGACGGACGAATAAGTATTCCGGATAACCTAGGTGATATTGTTGATGATTTAACTACATTAACTGATAAAATATACCCAGATATCAATAAAATTGGAGTTAATTGCTCTTCATGGCTAAAAGAAAGAGCTATTCTGACTCCAACGAATGATTCAGCGAATAGCATTAACAACTATCTTATAGAAAAGCTATCAACTAATCAAATGAAGTATAAATCTATTGATACAGTCGTAGAAGTTCATGATGCTGTCCATTATCCTGTCGAGTTCTTACATACACTCAATCCACCCGGAATACCATCTCATATTCTCAATCTTAAAATTGGAGCACCAATAATGTTACTGCGCAATTTGAATCCTCCAAAACTATGTAACGGTACCAGACTACAAGTGAAAAATTTACATAAAAATATTATTGAAGCTACAATTTTAACAGGTAAACATGAAGGAGAAGTCGTATTTATTCCAAGAATTCCTTTGGTTCCATCTGACTACCATTTCAACTTCAAACGTCTACAATTTCCTGTTAGGGTTTGCTATGCTATGACTATCAATAAAGCGCAGGGGCAGAGTTTAAAATTAGCTGGTGTAGATTTGAGACATGATTGTTTTTCTCATGGTCAGTTTTACGTGGCATGCTCAAGAGTCAGTTCACCGGACAACTTGATTATTCTTCAACCAGAAAAAAAGACGAAAAACATTGTTTACAAGGAAGTTTTAAGTTTGAAACTGTATAAAACTGTTAATTTTATTCATTGATAAGTATTGAGTGATTGTTATATTTTTGTTCATTATGAGAAATAAATTTTTGTAAAAAGTTAAAACTTAATTTTTTTTTGTTGTGTATGCCTCCTGGAGATCCCGCAACGTTAAATAACGGGGACGCATTCCAATACACAGTACCTCATGGGTGATGCGGAAATCTGTGAATGACAAATGCATTGACTGGTACTATTTTTCCTGACTAAAAATTTTAAAAATTCACTTCATTTATCGATAAGAAAATATACATTTTGTATTTAATATAAGAAATAAAGATTAAAATTAATAGTATGCCCAGCGAAGCGGGCGGGTGGCTGCTAGTAATTATATAAAATATGGAAGATTGTTTTTGGTTTTCTGATCTTTCTAAATATATATATAAATATATACATATATATATATATATATACATATATATATATATATATATATATATATATATATACATATATATTCACTAAGAACAACAATTTCATTCCGAATGAAAAGTCTTTTGGATTGAAAAACTGAACCTTGGCACTAAAAGTATAAATTAATTATAATTATCAAGATTATCAATCCGGATTAAAAATAAAGATATTTAAGAAAAAATTATCTCGAAAATTCGGGTTTCAAACATTTATAATAGTTTACTATTATGCTAGTACTTGGAAACAAATAATATACGAAAATTGTGCTTAAAAGCCATACTTTTTTCATTAAATTCGAAAACTGAAGTAAGCTGAATACAAAATAAAAAAATTTATTAATGTATCATTTAAATATCAATTGGGACCAGTTTATGAAACAAGGTTTATCGTCATCTGGTTTTAAATCAATATTGCTAGTATATCTATCCATTAATAATATATAGACCAGCAATAATAATTTAAACCCAGATAAAAATGAACCCTGTCTGAAAAACTGGCCCTCTAGGTTACTTAAAAAAAAAAAGGTCCCATAAAAGATCTACTCGCAGTTTAATTATTTGTTTAAAATCAATATTAATGAAAGAAAAAAAACCTACTAAAACTGATTTTGAGTCGTTTCATTTACATATATATACGACTTACATTCAATATTGATGATCGCGAAACTAGCCGTGTTTTAACGAATAACCCATTTAACATATCTAACGTTGATAGTTACATTAATACAATAAATGCGATTGCTCTTATTCATTACCAAAAAAAAAAAAACATTTTCAGAGAACAAAAACATATCAAATCTAGGGAAAAGTCAGAAAGTCTTAGCCGATCAGAAAACTTGGCTCCGCCCATCTTCTTTCTCTCTTTTTTAGCGAAACCGAATTTCCGGCCCTATTTATAATAAATACCATGTATTATTCAGCCAGTAAATATAAATAAATTAATTTCACTCGCTACGGCAACTAACAACTACCGGGGGAGGTTATCACATGAAAATATATACGGCGATAGAAATTCAAAGTACTTACTCAAAAATAATAATCTCCAAAGAACCAAAATAATCTACGTTGGAAGAAAAATATAAGTTAATTCATCCGGTGAACTATCACTGCAATCTTTAGCAAAAATAAAATAACTGCCCGTATCTTTCTAATTTAATTACCCTATCCTCCACCTGTTGGTCGTCGCCCACGTGGCGCACCCATCGCTTTTATTTAGTATTATTATTATCTTTATTAGCCCTAGGCCTAGTTTTAAATTATGAAGGTAATTTCTGGACACCTGAATGATACATTAATGATTATTTAAGTGTATGAACTACTTATTCATACTATCTACATATTTTTATTCTATCCAACAAATCAAATACTAATTATTTAAAATCATAGAATTGACGTCGGGAATAAAGCCAAGGTATTGATTTACCTTCACCCGGCGGTCAATATTTTCCCAAACCACAACTGACATCCTTAGTCGGATGACAAGTTTAAATAAAATAATATGTTAAACAAATGTTGAGGCATAATGTTACGCTGGATTATGCATCCCAGCTGTTTCAAAATCATAAATAAATACTTAAAGTTAACAAAAATCAATGGTTTGTATTTTTAAATCACAAAATAAAAGTAATTCACACACGTGCTCTCTCATACGCTGCGCGCATGCGCTAGCACTGTGCACGGACGGTTCAGGTTATTAACGGTTACTAACGGTTTACGTTATTGACGGTTTACGTTATTAACTAATGTGAATATATTCTGTTTATTATTTCAATTTTTTTTTAGTATGTCCCGTGACAACTTTGAGCTAGCTATGCGGTCAGCACCAGAGCTGATTCAGCAGCCTCTCATGCAACGATGGAACTTGATCCACACTAACACCAGTGAAAACACCTCTAAGATAGTAGAAGACAAAACAGAATAATGTTAAAATACATATGATTTACTAAGCTGTCTATTGAATTTGTATTCATGTATTTTTAACTGTGTCACGGCTGATACGTTCAACTCGTATCCTTACAAGTCGTAAAGATATGAAAGATTTATTTTTTTTTATATATTATTTTTCTCTTGGGAGGAAAAGGTACATGAGAAAACTATTTTTTTCAAGAACTATGACGACATAGTGAGAAACAGTGAGACAGGCGGCAACACAAAACGATACGTTCCGAATAGACCTTCAGTCTTTTTTTTATATATAATAATTAACAGAGTGACGATCAGTACTGTAGATCGCATAACGGCCCACCCAATAGGTGAGAACCCAAAAACCTCATGCACTTAGACCTTTTTATATGACGCCGACTTACTGACGCCAGAAGTCGTACCGGACAAATATACCTACTTGAGCGTTGTCAACGCTTTATAATTAAGTCGTATTGTACTAATGGACCACGCGTATTATATATTTCTCTTTATGGAAATTTTATCATTTTCACTTAACGTACTTTTAAAATTTATGTATCCATTCCCATTTAACTAATCTAAGCATAGAAGCGATAGTCTTCTTTGATTTTTCATCTTAAAATTATAGACCACCCAACTCATGCGCACCTGCATGTGATTCTTGGAAATTATAGAAAGCTAATGGAAACCTTCAAATTTATGGTTTCCTGCACGGGCATGCTCGGCGACAGAGTGGCGCCAGGTCATCAGCCTACTTAATACTAAAAATCTGTTTCCCGGGGATCACACGTGTGCATGGGCCTAGAACTTTCGGGCGAGTACGAGTTCTCTCGTATGGGAAACTGGTTACCACCACTTTTCATATGTGAGGATCATATAAAAAGACCATGGACTTTAGCTCATCAGTTCTTTTGGGAATCGAACTCTGAACCTTACCGAACTCCGGACACTTGACGGTGTTCGTGGCTAGAGGATTGGTATCCCGATTGAGCATTCGGTCACGTGAGCCCAGATCATTGCATCGGTCCTTGATCGTCGTAAGCACTCGTATAATCCGTATATTATTGTCTATTAGCTTCAGAAGCATAATCAACGCGATATTAGCGTATAGCATACGATCACGTGAGCCCAGATCGTACGATTGGTCCTTGATCGTTGTAAGTCGTGAACTAATATCAACCGTTTAGCACCGGTACAGCATTGATTATCTTCATCTTATTTTAATCCATTTAATTTCATTCATTTTTATTAGTTTTGTATTGAAATATACCACGAGAACGTGAAAAATCAAAGATTATTTTACCGCGATAAATGCGAAGAATTTGAATAATATTTTGAAACACTTTTACTGTGAAAATACGCAAAGATTTTTTAAAGTTATATTTTATTTTACCGCGAAGACGCGAAGAATTTGAATACATTGAAATTATTTTACCGCGAGAAGCGCGAAGACCTTCATTTTAATTTAACCTACATAGATTTTAAAACGCATAAACTTTGAAATTGATACAACAAAGTATACTAAATAAATAAATAATTCGATAAATAAGAATCACATTAATTGGCCGCTAGAACGCGTTGTGAATAAGTGTCCTATGTAACTGCTGACAGTCCTGACACCTCACCAAAACCCGTTTAGGGTAAGTTTTTAACAGTGTAACCATTGTTTAGTATTTTTGTTTTAATATACTCTGAAATATTTGTAACCATATGCATGAAACATTTACTTTTATATTTACTATTCTAAATATTGCCATTTGTAACCCATCTGTATTTTGCGAATATTAAGTCCTTAATAAATAAATACTCGTTACCATAAAACATTAGAAAAACATTATTTATCAGACAATTTTACTTTGACAATGAGATACTCGCTTCACGAGGCTTTTCGGCAACCCACCTTCCTTTATCCCTGATATTTCTACCTGTCTAGCCGCTCCGACCGATAGTTCACAGTAGGGGGTACACAATCTTACGTTTACCGCTCGACGTTTGATTGTGAAATTAGATCAGTCACATAATAAATTGGAAATCGTTTTGGGTTTTATCAATTTTGTCTTCAACAATATTGTGTAGGCGCGAATTAAATATAAAATAGAATAAACTGAGCATTTGGTCACGTGAGCTCAGGTCATAGGATCGGTCCGTGATCAATGTAAGTATCCTTTTATTCACTACATTTCATACGAATATCGTACCTACACGCATCACGATCTGCAATCCTGACAACTGTACCAAGTTTGAATTCATGTATTTTTATTATATTTAACATTCCATATTTTTAATAATAACTAATTACCCATAAGTTATCGTGACGGTAAAAGTTTGACGGTAAAAAAATACCGTTAAAAACATTTTTAGAAGATGTCCAAAACGGCGCGGACGTTATACGTACGGACCTTCTAGCTCCCTTTATTAAAGGAGTAATTTCAAAACTTAAAGATTTAGCTCGAGATGCCGTTGCCGGGAAAGAGTTTAAAGTCTTAGATCAATTAAAAGCCGCTTCGAAAGAATATTTTTCTAGTAAGAAATGTTATTCCCAATATTGCGCGGATATTCAAGCTGTTAAATTACGTCGGGGCGAATCAGTCCTTAGTTATTATAATAGAATCGAAGTTCTTGTTACTAACGCTTTAGCAATTTTGAAAGATAATTTTAATATTGACGCTGAAGTTACTGGTATGGGAAAATTATTAAACGGGTTAGCTTTAGAAGCATTTAAACGCGGGCTACCGGACGATCTAATCTACGGGGTTTCTATCCAAAACCCTAAAAATTTAGAAGATGCGTATAAGATCGCGTTTCGCATAGAAGAAGATTTAAAAGGCAGCATTGCCCGAAATTCTAACTACCTGAGGCTCGCTCAAGCCAAAGAAAATGAGACAAACATAATCCCTCGTACACCTCGCATTGTTAGTTTTCAAGACGAAGAAAGAAGAGGTACTATACCTTTTAAAATAAATAGAGAAGACGTACCGCGTCCCATTAACAATGATAAAAATAAATTCAATCCTAATCGAGAACTCTCTAGACCTCGTGAAAGACAAAATTCACTTAACAGAAATAATTACGACAACAGAAACAATTATGACAGAAATAATTATGATAAAAATAACTATGAAAGATCTGACTACGATAGAAACAATTACGACAGAAACCGATCTCCGGGGAGATATTATCCACAATATCTTCCACCACCGATGCCATATGCACCACCTTATCAATATTCCCCATATATGCCGGGATATTATCCTCAACCTATGCCATATCAGAGTCATTACCACCCTGGTATGTACTTTAAGAATAACTCGTACTCAAACGCACAGAGATACAGGTCAATGTCCCCTGTCCCTTCTACTAACCGTAACGAGCCTTTAAACTACCAGGGCAATCGCCGGACAGACGCACCGACGAGCGAGGCCCTACCATCGCGTCAATCTTCAGGGGTCAAATTCATGACCGCAACAGAAGCGTATACTGGGCAGGAGAAAATGGACGAGGCCCAGTAGTTGTTTTATGCGCACCAGAATTAAAAAACGGCCAAGCACGCTTTTTGGTCAATACGGGCGCCGATATTAATGTTGTAAAATTATCTGTCTTGAAACCACGCAGCATCATAGCTGCTTATGAATCATTAACTGTAACTAGTATAACTTTTGATAAAGTAGACACTGTGGGCTCTACTGAGCTTACCTTCTTTAGAAAGTCACAAAAATTTAAAGTACTTCGAGATCCATTACCCATTCCAACTGACGGAATCCTGGGAGTAGACTTTTTCAAAGACGAAAGAGTACAAATTTCATTTCATTATAATACAATTGTCGCTATGTCTAAACCCATAACACGTATACCTTTCGAGAAGCCTGCATTGCCCTAGCCTCGAAAAAGAGAAAAATTTATACCTGGAGATATTCCACAATGGGACGACGAGCCGGCTACATTTACTATACAAGCTCGCACTCAAGCCGTCGTACCCCTGAAATTAAAGAAAACAGATCTAATTACAGGATACTTACCGCGTATTCAAACTAATAATGAACACATATACATAGGTGAGAATCTAGTTACTAATTATAACGGAACTTGCTATGTATATGTAATAAAGACTTATGAAGATGATATGAAAGTTACTATACCACCACAAGAAATATTTCCATATGAAAGTAAAGAAAATTCAGAAGATTTCTTTAGCTCAGATCCTGAGAGTGACGTACCCGTAGACACAAGAGATAGAGTAGAAAAAATCATCGACAGTCTACGAATAAATCATTTGAACGGCAAAGAAAGAGATCAAATTGTAAAACTAGTAAAAGATTATCCTAATCTCTTTCAATTACCTGGAGACCCACTTTCAACCACATCCATTATTACTCACACTATTCACACCACAGATGACGTACCTGTGTCGGTACGACAGTATCGGTACCCTCCAGTACACAAGGCAGAAATGATCAGGCAGGTAGAAAAACTGTGTAGTGACGGAGTTGTCAGCGAGTCAAACTCACCGTATAGTTCTCCTCTTTGGATTGTACCGAAGAAGCCGGACTCCAAAGGAAACAAACGATGGAGACTTGTTATAGATTATCGAGCATTAAACACCAAAACCATTAGTGATGCTTACCCTCTACCTAATATAACAGAAATTCTGGATACATTAGGTGGAGCGAAATACTTTACAGTAATCGACTTAACGAACGGGTTTCATCAAATCAAAATGGACCCAAAGGATTGTGAAAAAACAGCTTTCTCAACTCCTCGAAGGCATTATCACTTCAACAGCATGCCTTTTGGACTTAAAAATGCACCAGCCACATTTCAACGTGCTATGGATAGAACACTGGTAGGGTTAATTGGACCAGTGGCAATCGTCTACATGGACGACATTATCATACACGCAGCTGCATTAGAGGAACACGATGTAAGAATACGAAGAGTTTTTAATAGATTGACTAACGCAAACTTTGAATTACAACCCGATAAATGTGAGTTTTTGAGTACGGAAGTTGCATATCTCGGACACATCATAAGCGACGACGGTGTCCGACCAGATCCGAAGAAAACCAAGGCAGTAGAGAAATTTCCAGTACCTCAAAACCCAACAAACATTCGTCAATTTCACGGTCTTGCCGGATATTATAGACGTTTCATCGAAAACTCTTCAGGTAGAGCCAAACCTCTATCTGAATTACTAAAGAAGGATGTCCCATTCAACTGGACAGAGAAGCAACAACATAGTTTTGATATTTTGAAAAACGCATTATGCACCTCACCTGTTTTACAATATCCAGATTTTAACGAACCATTTATTCTGACAACAGATGCCTCTGATTACGCTATCGGTAGTGTATTGAGCCAAGGGAAAATCGGAGAAGATAGACTCATAGCGTACCTATCTAAACTGCTAAATCCAGCTGAACGAAACTATACTACTACGGAAAAAGAATGTCTTGCTGTTATCACGGGAATTCTACATTTTAGACCGTATTTATATGATCGACAGTTCACACTAGTTTGTGACCATGAGCCTCTTAAATGGATTGACTCTGTAAAAACCATCTGCTCAACGTTTATTACGGTGGAGAGCAAGACTTCGAGAATATGAATATACTTTTCATTACAAGACAGGTAGACTTAATGGGAACGCCGACGCGCTATCTCGAAACCCCATCTTACCTGAGGTAAAAGCATGTCTACTACTACCTACATCTTCACAGGCCAGAAAAGTAATTACCGAAAATCAAGGCAGGCAAGCCACATCATCTGCAGCATATGAGAGAGCAACTAAAACGAGGAAACCTCCTCCTCCTCCATCTTCAATTACCGAAGCTGTAAAAGCACGCCATTTAAAAAGAACTGTGGTAAATCAACCAGTCCTTAAACCACCGATTCCTAAACCTTCGATATGACGACCTCTTCTACCCGCTACTGAAAAACGTATGCTGGGACGACCACCTAAACTTAAAGAACCCCCACCGGAACCACCATCGCAGTGCAAGCCAGGAATAGCGCATTTCCTAGTTTAGTACGTAAACGCGTATCACCTTGGAATCAAGATCTGGAACCACCTCCTTTACCTCCTAAAAATCGTACAAATGCATTACGATTTGCATTTGACGTGGAGAACGCTTCATCTGCAGACGAGTCACCGACGCCTGTAACTCAAAGTAAACCAACTAAAGATAAGAAAATTATTGAAGTATCTCCTGGACCCTCATCAGATAATGACCAATACTGGTGGGATAGTCCAAGTGCAGGTACCGATGAAGAATCACAACAAATCGATGAGCCAAGAAACGATACATCTAAACGCCGAAAATCATCTATGATAACGTTTCAACACCCCGTCGGAAGGTCAACACCTAATATAGATCTCGACTCAAACTCAAGTACAGACGAACAACACACGCATACAACTAGACAAAGAAACCTACAAATGCCGAGAATACCTAAGGAGCAGGTAAACGACCTAAACGACTCAGCCGATTCCGATGATGCACCAGAACAGATAAACTTGAGACGAAATAACAAACCACTCATTTTCGGTTTGACTAACGAACTATTTTATCCTGATATACATTTAAGAGAACCGAATAAAATTAAAATTCACACAACTAATGAAAATCTTACTTACCACAGAGATAATTACTTACATTTTATTTCCGCCGATTGCAAATTCACAACACCTATTTCTTGATTATTAATTGATACTGATGAAATCGACACACAAGACATAAAAATTAAAAAGCCTAAACTTTATCAAATATTAGTCATGCCTAAAGGATCTCATTAAATACTCAGTGCTGTAATTAAAAATAAACATTTCGAATCATTTTCAATTTCAGATCCTGAAGAAGTCTTAAAAACTGCTAAATCTATAATAGAAAGGTACGATTTAAAAACTCTCAGAATTACTAAAACCGGAGACATGTTAGATAATCTAAGCCACTCCACTATAAGTGAATTACTTGAAGAGAGCTTAGGTAAATGTGATTGTGTTATTACTTTGTGTAGAGGTAACGTAGTTATACCTGACGAAGAAATTCGGCCCGACAATATTTCAGGACACCATGAAAGCCTCAACGGGGGTCATAAAGGTATTACCAAGATATACAGACGCATAAGAGAAACGTTCTACTGGCCTAATCTTAAGGACGATGTAACCGACTTTATTAAAACATGCACTAGTTGTCAAAAACAAAAATTGACTCGTATCAAAACTCGCGAGCCGATGATCATAACCGATACACCCGCGGAATCATTCGATACGATTTCTATTGACACTGTAGGTCCTCTACCTATGACTCCTAGTGGAAATCAGCATATATTAACTATTCAGTTTTTTCGATCTTTTGTAGGGAAAGTTTTCCATCACCTAGCAAAAACCTTTAAAATTAAACACATTACTACTTCGGGATACCACCCGCAGACCAATGGGTCACTAGAACGAAGCCATATCGTATTGACTGAGTTTATCAAGCATTATGTTGACGAGTACCAAGATTGGGATAAACTTGTACCTTTTGCTATGTTTTCCTATAATACTTCTGTGCATGAATCTGCTAACTTCACTCCTTTTGAATTAATCTACGGGAAAAAAGCCCGAATACCAAGCTCTTTTCCTGCCGAGAAAACTGAAAATTATGGACGATATTTGCATGACTTAATCGCACGCATGGGTGGTATGAAAAACTTCGCTACGGAATTTCTTATCAAATCGAAACATCGATCAAAGAAATACTATGATTTTCACTTGAACCCTTGTGCATTTAAAACTTGTGATAGAGTCAATGCTATTAAAGAACCTAGAAAAGGGAAATTCAACTCTCATTAAAAGGGACCATTTTTAATAACAGAAGTGCTAGATAATAACACTGCTATTATCGAAGATAAAAATGGAAAACGTTCGCTTAAGCATGTTGACGAACTAAAAATTTGCAGGACACGTGATAATGACAGCGACACTGATTCTGACTAATTAATCACCTTGTTTACTAAATTTGTTTAAGACTGTTTCAGTAGCATAAAATCTTTATACAGGTAATCATGGAACCCAAAACTCTATTCATTTGGGTCAGTCTCACTATACCTGCGACCCTTGGGTTTGTAGCTTACGACTGTGGAACACCTTTTACCAACATCACGACACTATTTCTCTTAGACATAAAAGACTGCCGACTACCTCCACCCAAACCTGAAATTCGAGAAACCAGAGTTCAATTATTACAAACTACCGAGTTTTCATCTATTGAAGTCATCCAATGCAAACGCGAAGTACGAAGAATTGTCCGATATTGCGGGGACCTCAATTTCATGTTTGCAGTATCGAACGGTGACGTAGAATACATTCATGAGATCACTTACGAACAATGCAAAATGATCCATGAATCAGGAATTTTTCATTTTCATGGCACACACTCAGAACTAAAAAGTAATTCATCCGTCATACGACCAGTTACGTTTCAAGGTTCATATTCCACAAATGGAGTTTGCCAAAGAGGATGGTATTCAGATGCATGGGGATCATGGAGCAAGGTTACTGTCACTGGTTACATCAAGTTTACAATTCAAGATTATCAAACTTCAGTTAGCTTCGACAAAAATAAATTATCTTGCGATCTGGAGTAAGATGTAAATACCAGTCAGGTAAATGCATGGATATTGACGGAGGGAATACCTTTTGGAATTTACTACCTGAGGATTACTGTAACTCACACCACTTCGGTATATTGTACGAAGAAATAGCAGTAAGGCTAAAGGCCATACCCAAGGATCCGAAGAATTGTATACTGTAAACACCGACGGAGTGACCTTCGCGCTAACGACAAAAGGGTTGTTCTCAACCTGTGGTGCTAAACTCATTAAAACAATACATCCAAAATTATACATACTCGACTTCGAGTTGAGTGAATTCTTTACCCGAAGCCGAAGAATAGAACCACATAACATGGATCTCTTTACTTATGTCAACGCCAAGTTCGTCTACTTTGAGCAACATCTCAAGTCAGAATTAATAGTGCTCTATAATAATATCATTGAACAAGAATGTGAAATAGAAAAGAAAGTACTTCAAAACGCCTCAACAATAGCCTCAATTGCTCCAGACGCGTTCGCATATCAATTCATGAAAGGACCGGGATACATCGCTCATGTTGCAGGAGAAGTCATAAGAATCGCTAAACGTATCGCCGTAGAAGTTAAAAGAAGAGACACTGACGCATGTTATCAAGAACTTCCTGTTTCTCGAGGCAACGACTCATATTTCATGTTACCTCGAACGCACATAATAGTTCAAACAGGTACTCAGATAGACTGTAATCCACTACTCGAACCGATGTACAGACTCGAAGACCAATGGTATGAATTAAATCCAAAACTATCCATAGTTGTACAGCTAGAAACATTGGCCGCTCAAACAAATCATACCTGGGTATATACCACTGCAAAGGGACTAGCCACAGGAGGTATCTACTCAGATAGTGATCTTGAAAATCTTAAAAACCACATGATGTTCCCTGTAGAACGGTCAGCTGTTTTAAATACAATAGCACGTGACGCGACAGGCCAATACATTGCAGACAAAACAATAAAAATTAATCAAATACTTCACGAAGAAATCATCATAAACACACTAACCAAAGCATGGAGTAAGGTCTATAGTTTCTTCAACACTGTTGGGACTTTCAGTGTGACAATGTTTGGTGTCTAGATTACTTTCAAAACTATTCAATTTGCTATCGATACGCTGGTACACGGTTACGCTATACACTCTGTCTATGGTTGGAGTATATGGATAATCGGAGCCTTTTGGGACTCAATTACCAGCCTATTATTACATTTACGCCCGAAGATACCTGAAGAAACGCAATCTGAGAAAAATGCAGAAACTCAAAACTTAACACGACCCAACGAGCATAATGAAGTCATTCATGACGTACCCAACAACTATCAGAATATTAATGCCAATACATCTAATTAAATTTAAAAATCGACACCCCGTTTCTTTCAATTAAATAATTTTGTTTAGGGAAGGGAGAGGAAAAGAGACGACAAACAAGCAACATGGACGGAAACGGACTAATGACATGGGTCATTGCATCACAATAGCCTTTTTACCTGGATCAGCTGCTACAAAACACAACATTAAGACCTTAAATCTTAATACTGGACTGTACTACGAGTTACTAAAGGAAATTCGATGGATAGAAACTGACTGGAAACTCAAAACCATAATAAATTTGGACGAATTCACAGAGACCAAACCTTCTATCGAAGAGCTAGGTATTGACCAGCTCTGGACCCACTGCAAAAACGTCATCGATCCCGAGATTTGCAACTCTCACATAAAAATTGAAGATTATAAACAACTTAGCTTTGACATAGACTGTACTCACATAGAAGTACTCGAAGCCGCTGGAATGATGAACAGTCAAATAGGTGATATACAACCACCCTTACCTGCTGCTGAAGAATCTTTAATAAAATATTATATTACAAAAATTGAAACCTTCAATTTTCAAAAGTCTAAAGATCCCGAAGGAATTCTGAACGAGACTCTTATCTTAGAGAATCATGTTCAACTAATAAACACGAAATATTACAACAGCCTACAGAACACCAAGACAGGTATACTCAGCTCCTTAGGTCTAGCAGCACGGCTAAAACAAATAGAGCCTCTCGAAGACCCAACACATAAAGTTGTTACGAATAGCGAATACATAGAGGTGTTAAATTTTTGGAGTGTATTTACTCACTCAGTTTTCACAGACTACCTCGACAACTTGAAAGCCATAAAAAGGGGACTACAGGCCACACAAGCCGGATACTCGTTTACAAACATGTTCGAACCAAGAAGAATTCATGCAGCCACGAAAGAAATGTTAAAACATCGTAATACCTTAACCCTTCCTACACAATCAGAAAGAGTTAACATAATAGAACTTTCTACGATTTCCAAAAGCAAAATACAGACTTTAGGAAACAGACTTACAATCACCTTGGAAATTCTAATCCTCGGATCCAAACTCTATTATGCATTTAAACTACACCCATATCCAGTACGACAGACTTTTGGTAACAATACAGACGGATCAGCCTACATACAACCACGAACAGACTATTTGATAATCTCCGAAGATAAGAACTGGTACAATCTCATCACTCATACAGACCTAGAATCCTGCTATAACTTGAAGAAGTTATACATCTGCACATCGAGATATCCACTCTACGAAGCGAGTATTGAACCACCATGTGAGATGTCACTCTTCCTAAAGACAACATACCAACCATTCTACAATTGCGACATCAGAATAAGTAGAACTTATAATCCCTATTGGAAGGAACTGACCACATCATCTGGATGGCTTTATTCATTACCTACTGAAGAGCCGCTCCAAATTTCCTGTAAAGGGCAACCGACGATTCATTCTAGACTTTCCAGATCCGGGATAATCAATTTATCCCCGGGATGCGCAATAAGAATAAATTACATTAAACTCACTGGGCATCATGGTATTGAAACCCCTCAAATATTCGACAGTTCTCCTAAAGTGAAATTAAACATTGGAAATCTTATACCTGGGATTCAAACCTTTCTACCACTGCAAAAGAGTCTCACCGACCCAGGTAACACCGCTTACATTACTGCTAACATAGGACAATTATCCTATGACTATATACTCTCCAGTATAACGAGAGAGATACAAAATACTCAAAATTTGTCAACAATACGAGTTGACCATTCCTACATCTTATATGGACTGTTTGCCGCCTTAGCTGTCACAACTACTTTCCTTTTCATCACCATGTGTTTGTACGTCAAGAAGAAACTGTATACGAAATACACACCTATAGAAAGAGAAAAACTACGGACAATCATACCTGAGGCAACTTACTCGATGCCAATCACCTCTAAACACTATAACCAACCTGACGAAGTGATTTACGACACCCCTAGATCACAGAGAAAGAAAAGACACCACGAAACACCTATGCAAGGAAAAGAACGGGTTATGCCACCAACCCTCCACAGACCAACTATGCGCCAACCATTACCTACGAAATTGTAACCAACAAAAAGGGGGAAAAGGAAAACACACATAGAACCCAAGAGAGAGTATGTTCCGGAATAAATAACGCGATAAATAAAATAATTTTGTGCTCTGTGGCATTTAATCTTACTTAATGACTTACAAGACGCGTGATATAAACGCGATTCAAACGATATATATATATATATATATATATATATATATATATATATATATATATATATATATTGAGAGCTTTTCGTTTTCGCAATTTTTACCAGCAGCTACCAGAATTCGCGGGTTGAACCCTGGCTTAGGCTGGCCTCTAACAAATTTTATTATATTGGGACAGAGCTATGGGCTAGGGTTCTTGCAAAGCAAGGACCCGCACTTATTCAAACTCGACAACGTACATGGAAATTCATTAACTTACCTCACGGCTTATTATTTATAATTTATTTTCTATAATTACTTCAATTGTCCTATGTAGCTTAATCAATAGGTATTGTATCTCATTAAATAATTTCACCAGTATTTTAGAGTATAAATAAAAGATAGTAGGTAGAAAGGAAATTATGCAAGTTTATTGCCAGTTATAATAATTTCAATTACTTACAATAAATGCTTTCGCAGACTACAATCGATATGGCCCAATTGATAGTCGATGGCCACGTGAAAAGTGTTAATTATCGCACTTAATTTAGGCTTTATAATTAATACACTGATACTACAGATGTATCAGCGGTAACGTAATAATCAACTTAATAAATTGAATATATTTTATATTCAAATAATAATATATGATATATAATGGAATCGCAAGCAGAGTTGCCAGTATAATATAAAGTATAATAATAAAAATAAATAAGAATAAATTGATATAATGCAAGTGAATTGCCGGTTAACAATTAATTTACAATATTCAAATACGTCTAAACGCTACTAGATCCAAGATCGAAGTCATTGACTCATGATTGAGGGTCTGGGACTTGCCTCTGAACTCTGTCCCCACTTCACCCTTACGGTCATGCGTCGACGTGAAAATTAGTCATGTGACCACGGCACTATGACTTGAGTAGTTTCAGACGGCAAAAAGGCGGGGAAAAATGGGATCCGCAAGACTGAGGACGACGAAGACAATTCACATTCTCTCAATATATATATATATATATATATATATATATATATAAATATATATATAAAATAAAATAAATAATAATAATAATAATAATAATAATAATAATAATAATAATAATAATAATAAAAATAATAATAATAATAATAATAATAATAATAATAATAATAATAATAATAATAATAATAATAATAATAATAATAATAATAATAATAATAATAATAATAATAATAATAATAATAATAATAATAATAATAATAATAATAATAATAATAATAATAATAATAATAATAATAATAATAATAATAATAATAATAATAATAATAATAATAATAATAATAATAATAATAATAATAATAATAATAATAATAATAATAATAATAATAATAATAATAATAATAATAATAATAATAATAATAATAATAATAATAATAATAATAATAATAATAATAATAATAATAATAATAATAATAATAATAATAATAATAATAATAATAATAATAATAATAATAATAATAATAATAATAATAATAATAATAATAATAATAATAATAATAATAATAATAATAATAATAATAATAATAATAATAATAATAATAATAATAATAATAATAATAATAATAATAATAATAATAATAATAATAATAATAATAATAATAATAATAATAATAATAATAATAATAATAATAATAATAATAATAATAATAATAATAATAATAATAATAATAATAATAATAATAATAATAATAATAATAATAATAATAATAATAATAATAATAATAATAATAATAATAATAATAATAATAATAATAATAATAATAATAATAATAATAATAATAATAATAATAATAATAATAATAATAATAATAATAATAATAATAATAATAATAATAATAATAATAATAATAATAATAATAATAATAATAATAATAATAATAATAATAATAATAATAATAATAATAATAATAATAATAATAATAATAATAATAATAATAATAATAATAATAATAATAATAATAATAATAATAATAATAATAATAATAATAATAATAATAATAATAATAATAATAATAATAATAATAATAATAATAATAATAATAATAATAATAATAATAATAATAATAATAATAATAATAATAATAATAATAATAATAATAATAATAATAATAATAATAATAATAATAATAATAATAATAATAATAATAATAATAATAATAATAATAATAATAATAATAATAATAATAATAATAATAATAATAATAATAATAATAATAATAATAATAATAATAATAATAATAATAATAATAATAATAATAATAATAATAATAATAATAATAATAATAATAATAATAATAATAATAATAATAATAATAATAATAATAATAATAATAATAATAATAATAATAATAATAATAATAATAATAATAATAATAATAATAATAATAATAATAATAATAATAATAATAATAATAATAATAATAATAATAATAATAATAATAATAATAATAATAATAATAATAATAATAATAATAATAATAATAATAATAATAATAATAATAATAATAATAATAATAATAATAATAATAATAATAATAATAATAATAATAATAATAATAATAATAATAATAATAATAATAATAATAATAATAATAATAATAATAATAATAATAATAATAATAATAATAATAATAATAATAATAATAATAATAATAATAATAATAATAATAATAATAATAATAATAATAATAATAATAATAATAATAATAATAATAATAATAATAATAATAATAATAATAATAATAATAATAATAATAATAATAATAATAATAATAATAATAATAATAGTAATAATAATAATCGTGTTTATTTTAGCGTATTGCTAGTTAAATACATTAATTATTTACAACGATACAGACATTTGAGTAGCATCGTTTCAGAAATGAGCTTTTACAAAGTGTTTTAATGTTCTTCTAAAACTTGATAAATTTTTTTCTTGTTTAATGCTATCAGGAAGATTATTATATCAACTGCACTCTATATGCAGTGTACCTTTCTGAGCTGTACTTGTTTTCGCATGTTTGATATTAGTACAATCACTATTCCTGATATTATAATTGTGTTTATATTTTATCAGTTCTATACGGTTAGTTAGATAAGAAGGAGTGAGATTGTCTAACATTTTAAATATAAAAATACACGTGTTATACACCATTCGCTGATTGATAGTCATCCAACATATCTTGTATGTTAGTATATTTGTCTACACCAAGCACCAACCTCATGGCCATATTCTGTACAATTTGCATTCTTTTCATTTGTTGCTTATTATAGTTTAACATCAAAGTACTGCAGTATTCGAAATAAGGAGAGGTAGTAGATTTATATATAATATTTTTAGTGTAACTAGTAACTGAGTTATTTAATCTCTGTAATATGTTTAATTTTCCCGCAACTTTATTTACAATATTAATAGAATTTTCTTTGAACGTCAAATTGTCATCAATAATTATCCCTAAATATTTTACTTTCGTCACTTCTTGTATTTTTACACCATTAATCATGATATTGCATTTATTTCTTATATTTGATTTCCTTCAATCATGAAGAACAGAAAAAACTGTTTTATTTGTATTGATTTTTAATTGATTTTTCCGTAGCCATTCACTTAGTATTTCTAATGCCTTATTAAGTTTAGATTCAATTTCTTTTAAATATGGACTAATAAAATACAGCTTCATGTCGTCTGCGAATAACTTACAAACTACTCCTATTTTTTTGACTTTCCTTATTACAGTATTTACATAGATGATAAATAGCAGTGGATCTAGCTTAGACCCTCGAAGAACACCATGCTCAACGTTTATTTCATTCGATACTATATTATTAAACTTAACTATCTGTCTTCTGTTAGATAAGTACGATATAAACCAATCTAACAATACACCTTCAATACCGAATTCTTGTCAAATTTCAATCAATGTATGTCTACGAATTGTTTCAAATGTTCTTGCAAAATCGATGTATACAATTCCAACTAAAAGTTTTTTATTTAAGGCCTCCCTCCAGTCAATAATCGAATTTTGCAGAGCGGTTTCACATGAAAACTTTTTCCGAAAACCTGATTGTTCGTCCTCTAAGAAATTATTTTCTTAAACATATTTTTCTCGCCTCGATTTCACTACCTGCTCTAAAATTTGTTCGTAGATAGGTAATGTGTTAATTGGCCTGAATACCTCAGCCTTTAGACTATTTTCACTTTTTGTATAGGTGTAATGATTGATATCTTCCAATTATGTGGTACAATTCCCAGTATTAAGGAATTATTTATCATATGCAATATAATATTTTTATCATAGGCCCATATTTTTTTTATCAAATTTGCATTTATGTCGTTATTAGCACCTTTATTGATATCTAATGCCCTAATTATTTTATCCACTTCTTGTATTGAAGCTTCATCAAATTCATCCCATTTCACCTTGTTATGTCTATAGTCATTATCATCATAATAACTCGTTATATCATATTTCTTAATATCATCAATAATTTTATCTATGCTACTTATGAAATATTTATTAAATTTATTCGCTATAATTAAGTTATCTGAAATTATTTTACCATCAAAATTAATGCTAGATAACTAAGTGGGTTTACCCTTTTTGTCTCCTATCAACTCTTTTAATTTGGCCCATAATTTTTCAGAATCTGTCTTATTTCTATCTATATTTTCTTCATAATACCTTTTTTTATTGTTTCTTAAATCAGATGTAATACTATTTCTTAATAGTTTGTAATTTATTAAATCATTTATATTTTTACTATTTTTTGCTCTAATAAACGCTTTGTCTCTAATATTTATCATGTTAATAATATCCTTTGTTACCCAGGGCTTATTTTTCCAGTTGGATTTTACGAGTTTTTTTGTTACGGGTGCAACTTCGTCAAGAGTTAAAACTATACTATTGATTATTTTATCTACGGACATGTTAAAACTATTCACATCCCCTCTATTATATTCCTTCTTAAAAATAATGTCGTTAATCTTATCTGTAAGTTTAACTAGATATGAATCATAATTAAAATTTTTGAGATCTCTAGAGTAATATATTAAATTTTCGGACGTATCCTCAAGTCTATCAATGCTTACTTCGACTATTTGATGATCTGTTATTTTAGGAGTTAATAATACATCAGTTTTTAAGTGAAAATTTGTAAATATTAAATCTATAATAGTTTCTGAAGTATTTGTTATTCTAGTAGGCTTATTAACTTTCTGTTTGTATCCCCTTAGAGCACATTCATTTACTATTTTTTTTTAATAATAATTGTCCTTTAATACATCTATATTAAAATCTCCTAAGATAACAGTTCTGTCTACATCTACATAACTTTCTACCAAATTATTAAAATCATCACAAAATTTACTAATGCTACAATTTGGCGATCTATACAAGTTGCAGATTATTAATTTGTCTTTCCCTTTGAGTTGTATTATATTTATCCAAGACCTATGAATTGTTGTATCACTTGAATCCGAAATTTCAAATTTAATATTATTTTTAATCAAAATTAATACTCCGCCGGTTCGATTGTTTGTAGTATTGGTACGGCTTATATTATAGTTTTGAATATGTAGTTCTTGATCAAGTACATCCTCTGATACATGTGTTTCATTTAAACAAATTACATCTGGTTTTATGCAATTGATCCAACTAACTAATTCATCTTTATGATGAAGAAATCCACATATATTCAACGACACTATAGGTATATCCGAAGTAAAAAAAGTTGTTTTAATAGTTGTTTGCTATTGTTCCTGGTACTTGGTTTTGGCTTCTTCACTATTTAATATTTTTTTATAATAATTGAATTCAAAATCAGTTGCTGCATGTGAAACGTCCCAGTCATTGCTCTTGTATTTTTTTACATACTGTACACAATTGACACATTTCTTGCAGTTATTCATACATTCTGTTTCTTTGTGACTACCTGCACATTTTCGACAGATATTTGTTTTTTTTTCATTTATTAGCAAGATGGTTAAATCTATAGCAGTTGTAACATCTGATTATATTTATATAGTTATAGAATTTATAATTTTTCCATCCTATCTTAATTTTATTTTTATCCATAAAATATTTATGCACAGTAGGGGTTAGTTCTAAGATAATTGATCCAAATCTTTGTTTCATACTATATTTTTTACTATTTTAATAGTTTTACGAATTGTTTTTAGATGCTTCAATCCATTTCGTTTAATTAAATTGTCTATAAATTTGTCCTCCTCGCTATTTAGTATATTTTCTTCGATACCAATAATTTTAATTTTTGGCACTTTTTTATTCAAAGCTTTAATCTCATATGAATCACCGAGTTTATGTTTGATTTCATTTGTAATTTTTATTCTGTCAGCTTCATTTTCCACATCCAATATAACTTTGCCTCCATGATTTATACTTCTTAAACTATTTACACCTATTCCTAAATTAATAACATCTACATTATCTTTAATGTCTTTCAGTGTACAATTACTTTCTTGAATATTTACAGGTCTTATAATTATACTTTGCGAGTTAGAAACTGGACTTAGAGTCTTATATCTTGAATTGTTATCTTCTGTAGGACTTTCAATATTGTGTTTTTGATTATTTCCTTCTCGAATAATTGCTATAGAGTTTTTTAATTCTAATAGTTCATTTTTTCATATTTCTGTCACTTTAGAAATTTCTTCAACAATGACAGATGTTACAACATCTTTTAAGCTATTAAGTTCATCTTTTATGTAATCTTTTACCTCATCTTTGAACAAACATATATCATCAATGCTCAGTTCATCTATTTTATTATTGATATTATCTTTAGTATTGTCAATTTGACTGACGTGTTTGTTGTGTTGATTGTTATTATTATTATTAAAGTTAAAGATTAAATTTGATTTATTTACATTTGCATTCATATTTTGGTCTTGCGAAGATTCAATTTCATATTCATATGTACTGCGTCGCTTGAACTCTTTATTCCCAGTAGTATTTAGGTTAAATAACTCACGTATGCCATCACATGGAACTAGGTGCCCATTAATATCATATATTTTATGTGCTTTGATGCAGCAAGGATGAAAGTCTTTAACACATTTACCACAGCTTTCAACAGATCTAATTATTGACTTTTTGCATCGTGCACAGGAATAATTTCTATTTTCCATTATATGCCTTTATTCTATGTTCATACACACCTTGTTTATGTGCTTATATAGTACTATAGAGTGTACTTGTGAGACAACCACGTATATAGCGTAGCGTAATGGAAATAGGTCTTTGCTTGATGTATTCTAACCTCAAACATTAAAAATATTACTATTTAACGCGAAAAACCCTTGAATATCACGAAATTTTATCATTAAACCACTAGATCATAAGGCTCTACACTTTCCACGTTTAAATATGTCACGATATTTAAATATCGTGGCAGTCTCACATTAGGTCGGTGAGCAACAGATGGCAGCACACGCTGCTCTCACGTCTCTACACTCATTAATTTTATGATTATTTTGTTTATATATATAAGATTTTATATTTATTATTACACTGCTTGGACTTAATTATTTCATTAGATGAAAACTGCGCTGAAATCAGAAAAAGAAACAATTACTGATTATATTGAAGTTACAAGTATAATTATGAGGCTGGGAGATAATTATTCGTTTTATTTATATGCTTGTAATTATTGTGTTGGTCGGCGCATGCGCGGCGACGCAACAGTTGTCAGCAGCAAGTTATTCTAGTATAAATGAAACTTATAATTATTTTACATACATTATTAATTGGTTTGGCAATTTAATTTACTGTCAATGTCATAATATCACGGGTACTTGGGCAGTTGACGTCGGGAATTGGCAATGTTGCACAATTGACATCGGATACGTCGTCGTTGGTAGTATTTGAAATTAAAATGCGACAGAGATATTGCTCCGATGGGTTAAACTGAGATGCCTATATAAAATATGGCCGGTCGAGGTGCCGGCATGAAAATCACGTGCTGCCATCGTCAGACGTGGATAAACTGTTGTACGAGCAGTGTGTGTGCCTGGTTGCTAAATTTTGTATTGCACATTTTGAGTTCTTTTTTTTGTCTGCTATTTATTTATTAAATAATTTCGGGCTATTGTTGCCAAGTTGCTCCGGTTATTGTGAAGGGGTATTTATTACACATTGTAATACCTAGAGTAGTATCGTCCATACGTGTCGAGTACACCAACGATCTGTAAGTACCTTTGCGTTAATTCATTGGCGTGTAGCATTGCATTCCCGCGTTGGTGGCCATTTGCAATCGCGTGAATATCACTTAGTTGATGAGATATTATTGTTATTAGTAGTAGATTCTGATTACAAGCATATGAATAAAATTAGTACTGATCGAGTCCAGTGGATGATGGAATTGTAATCACAATTAGTTATTATTATTTAAATAACGAATATTTATTGTGAAGAACTTGTTGTGTTAGTATTATTATTTTAAATCACGTGATTACCATCATACGCGACTGGGCTGCGATAGTCTGATATATGTATGTATGTATACAATACACAGCGCTGAGTACTACTGTTTCCTTTTGAGTTATAAATTTTTTTTATTATGGTGATTATTAGTGATGAATGATTAGTGATAAAATTTATGAAATAGTATTAATCTGAGCTGATGAATATTAGTACTCTGCGTATCGACTACTAATAATTTTGAGTTAGAAATTATTATTATCTGAGTAGTAGTTATAAATTATCATTGATTGGAGTTGAATTGTTAATTATTATTCAGCGGAGTATTGCTTAAAATTAATTATTATTTGGTGTGTTATTTAGTTCTGAACTGATTTATTAATTATTATTTATTTGAGTATTGGTTAAGAAGTAGTATTAATTTGCGGATTAGTTATCATTAATTTGAGGTATTAATTATTGTTAATTTGCATCAGCATTATAGTTATTTTTGAGTTGAGTTAGTAAAGAATTATTATATTATTTGCGTTAATAATTAGTTTATTATCCTGGTCTAATTTCATGTGCGAGTGAAATATTAAGTATTATCAGGATTTTATTTTACAATACATTCATTGTTTATGAATTATTATTATTATTTGAGTTAAGTTATATGCGCATAATAATTTTATTATTTTTGTAAATGATTTATTATTATTTTGAGCATTATTTATGTGAGTATGCGTCACATATATTGACTGATTATTGAATTAATTAACCGATAATTAAAGCAAGTGGTCACCAACCCGGTTTCTTTTTCATTTAAATTTTATTTATTTATTTATACTAGTGCTATCTTTTTCTTGCTATCCTTTTTCCTAAATCTGAAATCGCTATCCTGTCATTTTATTTTATTTTCATTTTTATTTTCTCCGTTGTGGTATTTTGAGTTGATTTTTTGTTCGTGGGGCACACGAACTGGCGCCCAATTAGGATTTCTAACCCAGCCTGAGCGGAGCAGCCAGTCCAGGGAGATTCAGGACATCTCCAGGTGGGACATTGGACTCGGGGTTTATTTTATTTTCCAGTTTCAGACCAACGGAGAGGCATAACGGCTATTGAGCGTTCCCCACACTCCGCCGTGGGTCGCGCGAAATAGAAGAGAACGTTATATGGCGCCCAACGTGGGGCCAGGGAGCCATTAAATCGTACAGGTCGATTTTATTTTGAATTTCAGATTTAGGTGCGGAGAATTAGGGTATAAGATAAGAGTTCGGGTTGTTTGGTTCAATCTTTTGTTTAAATTTTGTTGGATATCTTCACCAATTGGTTGATTCTTCTTGTATTCGTTTATTGAGTTGGTTATTAATTTGGGTTGATAAAAATGGATTCGTGGCGTCAAATTTGGGACGAGTCAAGTGCGTTATTGGAGGCGTGTAAGAGAATGCGCGGTGGAAATGGGGACGACTCCCCAACGGGTCAGCAGGACTGGGAACATCAGCTGGAACCCGTTCCATTGGCAGCTGAGTTGGCATCGGTGGACAGACATCCAGGAAACGAGACCCTAAATCTAGAGGACGTGGAAGACCACGATTGTGATGACACGCTTCCACCATCGGAGCTCACTTGGTTGATGGACCAACCACCGTCCAAACTCAAAATGCTGTTGGCCAGTTTTGGGTTATCGACATTTGGATCGCCACAAATATTGAGAAATCGATTGAATCGATACCACCAGAGGGCGTTAGGGGCTCTGAACGTAAGATGGAGTCCAGCAGTTGACGAGATTCCATCTGATTCCAATACAATTCCTGAATACGTGGATGTGCCAGCTCTTCGGGAATATCTGCGTAGCCGATGGTTGAACCACCACGGGTCAGATGAAGTCATTCGGGACCGGGTGAAGCGTCTGATGGACCGGGACGATGGCAAAGAAGCCTTATGGGACCCCTTGGTGGATGAACTGGTCCGGGAGTCAGCTGTGGGCCGTGAACGGGCCGAGGTGGCCATCCTGGAGAGAATTCGACCGCTGGGAAGCCAATTGGGAGTACCTGCAACGTCTGGGGCTCCAGTGGTGCCAGTGACAAGTGCACCAGCGGTCGCTGTAAGCTCAGAGTCGTCGCAACCTGGGCCAATGGATGCATTTGCGACTCATCGTGATATTGTGGAGGTATTACGGGTGTTCGAGAACAAAATCACGACGATGGTAGCCAATATGACCGTCGGAAACACCATGGCGACTGTGACACGGCCATTGGACCCGTTCAGAGCATCATCGCCGATCAGGAGTTGTGCGGTGACGACTATCCCATCCCACTTGAGCACCATTCACACAGTAGCTGGACCAATGGGAGGTCATGGAGCTGTCACGCGCACAGTAAATTCATGTGGAACTCAGATGAGCACAGTACCACCGGCATGCACTACATCCACGTCAAATGTGCATGTTAATTGGCCACCAGAGGCAAACCAGGGTCAGGGATCGACCCATCACCATCGCCAAAGGGGATCACAGCATCGTGACGACGATTCAGACTCCAGTGGGACTCAGTCATGGTCGTCAAACGATTCATATGCTAGTCAAAGGGCAGAGCGTCATTCGAGATCGAGATCACGAGGCCATGATCGTGATTACGGGGCTATTGCCCGTAATTGGAAGTTGTCCTTTGCGGGAGACGGCTCGATGACGGGAGATGAATTTCTACGTCGGTTATCAGTGCTTATGCGCAGTGCTGGAATTCGGCATGAAGATCGACTGGCTGTGCTTCCAGAGGTATTTACTGGCGTGGCTGCAACATGGTGTTCAGCCAATTTTGAGCGGTGGACCCGATGGGAGCAGTTCAAGGACGAATTTCGAACCTGGTTCACTGGAGGAAGACGCCAGCGGGAAATTAAAGCAGACATTCGGGCTCGGAATCAGGGCGACAAGGAGTCAGCCAGAAATTATTTGATTTGTTTGCAAAGTCTGTATTCGAGACTACGGCATCCACCAGAGGAGTCGCGACAGGTTCGTCGTGCGTGTCAAGGACTACGTCCAGAGTACTGGGACCACTGCCCAGCTGGTAAGTTTGACACTTACCAGGCGTTGTTGTATGAGGCGACTCGTTTGGAGGAAAAATGGCGGGCTATGAAGACCAGACGAGCCCCACCACCACGGGAAGAAGCATTCGTTAAAGAATGCTCGTATGCATATGGCCCAAAACAACCCCGTGAACATAAAGGGTTGCTTCATGCCGTGGAAGCGCATGAATCTGTGAATGGCACTCAGCAACAGCCACCAGTGGAACAGGCCAAACTTGGAAAGGCCAAGAAACGTGAAAAACGTAAATTGGGACAAGACTTGGCCCCAGTGGGTATTACAGCCAGTACCAACACCCAAGCTGGATCAAAGGCACCTGTGGTGAGACAGAATCCCCCTCCAGCAGCGCCAGTGGTACCAGTCAGTGACAGTACCCCTAATACGTCAACATCACGTAACATGGGACGGTTGAACCCGCGTGTGCCATCATTCCGGCGTCCACGCTTCTGCTTCAACTGTGGTTCACTGCAGCATCTGAGTTACGACTGCCGTGAACCTCACCGTGATGTGTGTCCTCGATGTGGCACCGTGGGCAAGACTGCAGTAACTTGCCAGTGTCCACCGAGGTCGGTACAGCCAAAAAACGCCAATGCGAGCCGCCAATAGAGGGTGACGGTTCCCATAGCGTGGTAATCCCTCAACCGACAGTACAAACACAACGTATTCGGGTCAAGGTCGAGGTACACGCCAGCAGTCATCAGTTCAATGGAGGTTCTGCGCAAGAATTAGACGCGACAATGGACGTGTTGACGGATACGTTACATGCAGTACAGCCATCGTGGGATCGGGCGAGTTCACGAATCACCAGTGGGTTTTGGAGGTTCAAGACAGGGCGGGCTCGGCCAATGGTTACAATAAATGCTGCAGGAATGTCTCGCATTGCTATTATTGACACGGGTGCCAAGACTACAGCGTTTGGGTCATTTGCCAAGGAACTTATGGACTCAGGGTGTCCATATATGATGGAAGACACACCTACTAGATTTGGTATGGCCAATCATACCACCGATGTGAGTGGAGGTGTGATTGGACCGGTATTTAAATTGGATAATGTCGAAGAGGTGACATTTCCAATCCACTATATACCACGACTGGGGTTGCTAAATCTAATTGGTATGAATTTCATTGACCACTTCCAGATGCAATTGGACCTGCAACGTAACTTATGGCGGATACGCGATGGCGAGTGGCATGAGTTGAGTCGAGAAACGGCGGTTGGTGCCCGGAAATCACTGTGTGCGCTGCAAGAGCTGACTGGTGAGGAAACAAAACGGTTGCAACAGTTTATCGAACATCAGAAGAGTTTGATGGCACCAGGGTTGGGTTTGACGCATTTGGTGGAGCATGACATCAGGCTGAAAACACATAAACCGGTCAAACAACGGGTCTATCGGCGATCGCCAGTGGTGTTGGAAGCCATGCAAGAAATTGTGGATCAAATGGTAACTGAGGACATAATTGAACCAGCGGCGTCGTCCGAATGGCTAAGTCAACCGGTAATGGTAAAGCGACCCAATGGAAAGTACAGAATGTGTGTGGATTTCCGAGATGTTAATGCAGTGACCGAACGTGACACCTATCGGTCACCTCCAATACATGAAGTACTGGATGGCTGTGGTGAAGCCCATTACATTTCGACAATTGATATGAATTCTGCGTATTATCAGATCCTGCTGACTGAACAATGTCGGCCATATACAGCGTTCTGGGTACCTGGACGAGGCCTCTATCAGTACAAGAGGATGCCAATGGGGTTGTGTAATGCGCCGGCCACCTTCCAGCGGGGAATTGATCGTATCATCACCCCAGATCTAAAACCGTATGCTGCAGCGTACTTGGACGACATCATAGTGATCACTCCGACATTTGAAAAACATCTAGAGGTATTGGCAGAAGTCCTGAGGCGGATACGAGAGGCAGGGTTTACTTTAAATTTTGAGAAGAGCAAATTCTGCCAATCTCAAGCTCGATTTTTGGGTTTCTTGCTGGATAAGGATGGATTGAGGCCAGACCCAGAAAAAATCGAGCCAATTGTGAACTATCCGACACCAAAGACCGTGAGACAAGTTCGGCGATTTAATGGAATGATCAACTGGTATCATCGGCACCTGAAAAATGTTGCCTGCGTAGCTGGACCCCTATTCAGGTTAACACGCAAGAATACCCAATGGAGGTGGACTGAAGTTGAGGAAGCTTCATTCCAGGCATTGAAACAGGCCCTAGTAGAGGCACCAGTTTTGAGTACGCCTGACTATTCTTTGCCATTTGTGTTATACACCGACGCCAGTCAATCGGGATTGGGTGCAGTGCTGGTCCAACGGGAAGAGGACAAAGAACGATTGATTGCGTGTGCCAGCAAATCGTTAACTCCAGCGGAAGCCAACTACAGCACCACAGAAAAAGAGTGCCTGGCTGTGGTGTGGGCAGTGAGGAAATTTCGTCCATACCTGGAGGGCTACACATTCACGGTGGTGACAGATCATTCCAGTCTCCGGTGGTTGATGAATACACGGGACCCCACAGGAAAATTGGCCAGATGGGCCCTGGAATTGTCTGAATATGACATGCGCATTGAGTATCGCCGTGGGTCGGAACATGAGGCCCCAGACGCCTTATCCCGGCGATTCGAAGGAGATGAAAGCCCGATAGACGAGTTAGATGCCCTGGACGGTGATGCAGAGGATGATTGGTACGCGGAAAAGTGGCAAATGTTGGAAGCCGATCCAAACTCGATAGTGGGATATCGATTGGAAAATGGCCGAATGTATAAACAAGTGTCGGCACCAATGGAGAGTTTGATTGCTGAGGGTGAAGGAAGTTGGAAACTGGTAGTACCACCTACGGATAAATGGTGGGTATTGCAACAGGCTCATGACCACCCCCAATCAGGCCATTTGGGAATCCGGAAGACCCTGGATCGGACCAAAGCACGGTACTATTGGCCAGGTATGGCCAAGGATATTCGTCAGTACGTATCGGAGTGTGAAACATGTATTGAGGCTAAGCCGGTCCAACAGAAGCCGCTGGGATTGATGGAAACTCGCGCGCCACTGGAACCATGGGAAGTGGTGGCTGCAGATACCATGTCATTCACTCGGTCAAAATCGGGATTCGCCTATCTGATAATTTTCGAAGACTTGTATACACGCTGGATTGAATGTGTTCCAGTACGGGCAGCCAACGGAAAAACCGTGGCCCATGGGCTCAGACAAGCGGTCCTGAATCGATGGGGTACTCCAAAGGTGTTTTGGACAGATAACGGCCGAGAGTACGTAAACAAAGATGTGCAAGCCCTCGTGGAAGAGTGTGGGATACAACATATGACTACGCCACCGTATCATGCCCAAGCCAACCCAGTGGAGCGGGTCAATCGGAATATTAAGACCATGATCATGAGCTATTTGGAAGACGACCATCGGGAGTGGGATAAGCACATACACGAGTTTCAATTCGCTTATAACACGGCCAATCATGAAAGCTTGGGAGTGAGTCCAGCTTTCCTCAACTTTGGACGAGATCCGTGTCCGATGAGATGTTATGGGCACCATAATGATGCAGTTCAACTCAATGCTGATGTGGATCGATCAGCCTGGATAGAGCGCATGGATCGAATGGTGGATTTGAGAGATGTGGTCAACCAGAACATCCGTCGGGCTTCGGAACGATATGCCAAGTATTACAATAAAACTCGCCGAGTGGGGGTTTTTAGAGTCGGGGATCATGTGTATCGGCCAAACAAGGTGTTGTCCAAGAAGAGCGACCAAGTGGTTGGGAAGTTGGCTCCAAGGTTTGTCGGTCCATTGGTGGTTGATAAGGTGGTCACACCAGTGATTGTTGAATTGAAAACTCTTGAGGGTAACCCAGTAGGTCGTAGTCATATAAAATTTCTGAAGTTGTTCAAGCGGGCTGAGAATGTGACTCAGGCGATCGAGGGTACATTCGCGTTGACGTTCATGAATTCAGTGTTGGTGGTCGCATGATGTCTCCCTTGGTCTATTCTAGTCTAAGTAGCTGCGGCTTCTACTGCTATTGCTTTCTTCTTTGTACTCGCTAATCTCTGCTATCTTCTGCTATCGCTTATGGGGTAATCTTGGCTAAGGAGCTGATAGGAATAATGAAAGGGGTTTTATTTCAGCAATGGCAGTATCCCAGGAATATATCCAGAGGAATCGTGTTACCCCAGGGACCGCCGAATGGAAGGTGGAAGTGGAGGGGATTTTCCATCAGCAGGTGGCAGCATGGCAGCGACAATGGGCAACCCGCGTCGCCCCTGCAGGATGCGCGAGATGCTACTCGTGGGACCATTGCGCGCGTAGCTGCACGAACCCACCAGCGGAGTTACGACCGTTCTGTGATGAGTGTGTTTGGTTCTTCGATACGGACCGTTGCTATGGGCCCCACGGGAGAGCTCGGTTGGCAGTCCGAAACCGGTGCATGATCTGCTGCTGTGAGAAGATGGTAGACCGACGTTGCCGCAAGTGCCGCCGAACGGTATCAGAGCAGTTGTGGGAGCTGCCTCGTTTACCCAAGTTTACTTGGGACCCAGTGGTGATACGTACCTATCGACTCGACGAGTGGGATTCTCGGGCTCAATAACTCGCTAGAGAGTTGCGAGCAATATTGGAGCCGGGGCAGGCATTCTCATGAGGAGTTGAAGAGCGGAGCTCCAATAAACATTTATTCTTTTTCTAGTTTCGCCATTTATCATTTATGTTTTCTGTTGGGCTAGTTGTCCGATTTATATTATTCTTTGATATTGTTTTACGCCGTAAGGTATACCCAGTTGCCACGCGTCATTGGATGTAGAGTAGTCAAATGTTAATTTTACATCTCCATTAAAGTGTCGGCCTATTTCATAAGTATGCATCATTTCATTTGTAATCACCTATTCCTAGTCCTTACCTCTGGCTGGAAGAAGACGGTAAGTGAGATGTTACCTCTGAGTTACTAAACACGCCAATGGATGTAGAGACTGCTGTTGTCTCGGCCAAAGGTCTTGCATAGGGCTAAGACCGGCCTGGTGGGGGGGTGTCACGATATTTAAATATCGTGGCAGTCTCACATTAGGTCGGTGAGCAACAGATGGCAGCACACGCTGCTCTCACGTCTCTACACTCATTAATTTTATGATTATTTTGTTTATATATATAAGATTTTATATTTATTATTACACTGCTTGGACTTAATTATTTCATTAGATGAAAACTGCGCTGAAATCAGAAAAAGAAACAATTACTGATTATATTGAAGTTACAAGTATAATTATGAGGCTGGGAGATAATTATTCGTTTTATTTATATGCTTGTAATTATTGTGTTGGTCGGCGCATGCGCGGCGACGCAACAGTTGTCAGCAGCAAGTTATTCTAGTATAAATGAAACTTATAATTATTTTACATACATTATTAATTGGTTTGGCAATTTAATTTACTGTCAATGTCATAATATCACGGGTACTTGGGCAGTTGACGTCGGGAATTGGCAATGTTGCACAATTGACATCGGATACGTCGTCGTTGGTAGTATTTGAAATTAAAATGCGACAGAGATATTGCTCCGATGGGTTAAACTGAGATGCCTATATAAAATATGGCCGGTCGAGGTGCCGGCATGAAAATCACGTGCTGCCATGGTCAGACGTGGATAAACTGTTGTACGAGCAGTGTGTGTGCCTGGTTGCTAAATTTTGTATTGCACATTTTGAGTTCTTTTTTTTGTCTGCTATTTATTTATTAAATAATTTCGGGCTATTGTTGCCAAGTTGCTCCGGTTATTGTGAAGGGGTATTTATTACACATTGTAATACCTAGAGTAGTATCGTCCATACGTGTCGAGTACACCAACGATCTGTAAGTACCTTTGCGTTAATTCATTGGCGTGTAGCATTGCATTCCCGCGTTGGTGGCCATTTGCAATCGCGTGAATATCACTTAGTTGATGAGATATTATTGTTATTAGTAGTAGATTCTGATTACAAGCATATGAATAAAATTAGTACTGATCGAGTCCAGTGGATGATGGAATTGTAATCACAATTAGTTATTATTATTTAAATAACGAATATTTATTGTGAAGAACTTGTTGTGTTAGTATTATTATTTTAAATCACGTGATTACCATCATACGCGACTGGGCTGCGATAGTCTGATATATGTATGTATGTATACAATACACAGCGCTGAGTACTACTGTTTCCTTTTGAGTTATAAATTTTTTTTATTATGGTGATTATTAGTGATGAATGATTAGTGATAAAATTTATGAAATAGTATTAATCTGAGCTGATGAATATTAGTACTCTGCGTATCGACTACTAATAATTTTGAGTTAGAAATTATTATTATCTGAGTAGTAGTTATAAATTATCATTGATTGGAGTTGAATTGTTAATTATTATTCAGCGGAGTATTGCTTAAAATTAATTATTATTTGGTGTGTTATTTAGTTCTGAACTGATTTATTAATTATTATTTATTTGAGTATTGGTTAAGAAGTAGTATTAATTTGCGGATTAGTTATCATTAATTTGAGGTATTAATTATTGTTAATTTGCATCAGCATTATAGTTATTTTTGAGTTGAGTTAGTAAAGAATTATTATATTATTTGCGTTAATAATTAGTTTATTATCCTGGTCTAATTTCATGTGCGAGTGAAATATTAAGTATTATCAGGATTTTATTTTACAATACATTCATTGTTTATGAATTATTATTATTATTTGAGTTAAGTTATATGCGCATAATAATTTTATTATTTTTGTAAATGATTTATTATTATTTTGAGCATTATTTATGTGAGTATGCGTCACATATATTGACTGATTATTGAATTAATTAACCGATAATTAAAGCAAGTGGTCACCAACCCGGTTTCTTTTTCATTTAAATTTTATTTATTTATTGATACTAGTGCTATCTTTTTCTTGCTATCCTTTTTCCTAAATCTGAAATCGCTATCCTGTCATTTTATTTTATTTTCATTTTTATTTTCTCCGTTGTGGTATTTTGAGTTGATTTTTTGTTCGTGGGGCACACGAACTGGCGCCCAATTAGGATTTCTAACCCAGCCTGAGCGGAGCAGCCAGTCCAGGGAGATTCAGGACATCTCCAGGTGGGACATTGGACTCGGGGTTTATTTTATTTTCCAGTTTCAGACCAACGGAGAGGCATAACGGCTATTGAGCGTTCCCCACACTCCGCCGTGGGTCGCGCGAAATAGAAGAGAACGTTATAAATAACATCACTAAAATAATTTTTTCACCACTTGGACCATTAAAATCAGTACTTTTTACGCAGGCGTTCCACGATACGTCTACACCCAATAATAATAACAATAATAATAATAATAATAATAATAATAATAATCGTAATAATAATAATAATAAAAATAATAATAATAATAATAATAATAATAATAATAATAATAATAATAATAATAATAATAATAATAATAATAATAATCGTAATAATAATAATAATAAAAATAATAATAATAATAATAATAATAATAATAATAATAATAAAAATAATAATAATAATAATAATAATAATAATAATAATAATAATAATAATAATAATAATAATAATAATAATAATAATAATAATAATAATAATAATAATAATAATAATAATAATAATAATAATAATAATAATAATAATAATAATAATAATAATAATAATAATAATAATAATAATAATAATAATAATAATAATAATAATAATAATAATAATAATAATAATAATAATAATAATAATAATAATAATAATAATAATAATAATAATAATAATAATAATAATAATAATAATAATAATAATAATAATAATAATAATAATAATAATAATAATAATAATAATAATAATAATAATAATAATAATAATAATAATAATAATAATAATAATAATAATAATAATAATAATAATAATAATAATAATAATAATAATAATAATAATAATAATAATAATAATAATAATAATAATAATAATAATAATAATAATAATAATAATAATAATAATAATAATAATAATAATAATAATAATAATAATAATAATAATAATAATAATAATAATAATAATAATAATAATAATAATAATAATAATAATAATAATAATAATAATAATAATAATAATAATAATAATAATAATAATAATAATAATAATAATAATAATAATAATAATAATAATAATAATAATAATAATAATAATAATAATAATAATAATAATAATAATAATAATAATAATAATAATAATAATAATAATAATAATAATAATAATAATAATAATAATAATAATAATAATAATAATAATAATAATAATAATAATAATAATAATAATAATAATAATAATAATAATAATAATAATAATAATAATAATAATAATAATAATAATAATAATAATAATAATAATAATAATAATAATAATAATAATAATAATAATAATAATAATAATAATAATCATAATAATAATAATAATAATAATAATAATAATAATAATAATAATAATAATAATAATAATAATAATAATAATAATCATAATAATAATAATAATAATAATAATAATAATAATAATAATAATAATAATAATAATAATAATAATAATAATAATAATAATAATAATAATAATAATAATAATAATAATAATAATAATAATAATAATAATAATAATAATAATAATAATAATAATAATAATAATAATAATAATAATAATAATAATAATAATAATAATAATAATAATAATAATAATAATAATAATAATAATAATAATAATAATAATAATAATAATAATAATAATAATAATAATAATAATAATAATAATAATAATAATAATAATAATAATAATAATAATAATAATAATAATAATAATAATAATAATAATAATAATAATAATAATAATAATAATAATAATAATAATAATAATAATAATAATAATAATAATAATAATAATAATAATAATAATAATAATAATAATAATAATAATAATAATAATAATAATAATAATAATAATAATAATAATAATAATAATAATAATAATAATAATAATAATAATAATAATAATAATAATAATAATAATAATAATAATAATAATAATAATAATAATAATAATAATAATAATAATAATAATAATAATAATAATAATAATAATAATAATAATAATAATAATAATAATAATAATAATAATAATAATAATAATAATAATAATAATAATAATAATAATAATAATAATAATAATAATAATAATAATAACGCCCGCGGTGCATGTTGTGCGGCCAGCGGGGGTCTTATTTACCCCGTGGCGCATCGTGGGCAATGTAGGCTGGCCTCCCATCTGCTGGCCTACCAATCGCACAACAAACTTTACGTTGGGTTAACTCCCCAACGTAAAGTAATACTGAGTTCAAGACAATACTGAACCAGGAAGTGCTCCCCACAACCTGCCCTTCTCGGATGAGGGCAACCCACTAGCTGGGCGGAGTACCGAGATTCCGAACGATGACGACCTTGGCGAACAACGGACTGCATTTAGGTGGACGGAGGAATTACGAGCCGATCTCTTGATGTGCTATAATAACAGTGAACCGGAGCGGAGAGGCTACATGGCGAGGATGCATGCTCTCTGGAGCAATATGCATCCTAACTACAGCCATCTGTCACAACAACATCTCAGAGACTATGCCTCTCATCTCCGGCGAACACGGAGATCACTGTTAAGGAACAGACGATTATCTCATCGTCTGTCTTTTCCAGCACAGTTACATCAAGAGAGACGCCGTTCTTCTGAAGACGCTGACAATGATTTTGAAAGGCGACAAGTATGTATCTCAAAGAAGATACACTACCCAAAACAGCTACTTGACACGGTAAACCAAGAACTATCTGCCCGGATTCAGGAAGACTCTATTTTGCTCACCATCAATCAAGCTGTCTATGATGCTGCTTCCTCACTCTTACCTCCAGCGAGGAGAAATATTTCTTCTCCTGAGGCAAAGATGAGAGTGCGCATTGGGCAGCTGTCACTAAAGATTGATGATCTCCGGAAACATGTCTCCCGCATTCAGTGTGTGATTGAGTATGTAAATGCACGTAAAGCATTTACATCCAAAGTCCGCCGCATTGCGGCTGGACTACGCTATCAGCATCACACACTGAATAAGGAGAATCTTCTTAATATCAAAGAAGGTTCCCTTAACAGGTTGCGGGCTCTAGTGACTGCTAAAAAGTCACTAGAGAAAAAGCTGAAGCGGCTTACCGATAACTCTTTGTTTCGGTTAAGTCCTTCACGCTTTCTGACACCTAAGACATCTGTTTCTGGCGATTCCCCATCCATCGAGCAAGTAGAAGCTTTCTGGTCCGAGTTGTATGGTGATCAACCGAACGTGAATCGTGACACTCCAGCTCTCAACGACTTCGAAGCATTTTGTCGACAACATCGCAACGACAATGCTGATGAAGAGAGCCCCGAAGTCAGCGTGGAAGAAGTTCGTTCAGCTCTGAACAATGGTAAGAACTGGGCTGCTCCGGGTCCAGATGGCATTAACCTATTTTGGTGGAAGAAATTAACTTCTACCCATAGTCATCTGGCCCGGATTTTTACAGCGTTCATCAGAGGTAATGAACCAATTCCATGCTGGCTTGTAGAAGGGCGAACCGTGCTCATCCCAAAGAAAGGAGACTTGTCTGACCCGAAAAACTACAGGCCTATCACCTGTTTGAATGCGGTTTATAAGATTTTCACTAAAATCTTGAATAATCGCATTCTGCAGGAGATAGACCCTGTATGGCAGCAGATATACGAACAACGTGGCAGTAAAAGAGGCCTGTCAGGTTGCAAAGAGAATCTGTTAGTGGATCGTTGTGTCATTCAAGACGCGATCTGCTATCAGCGCAACCTGTCAATGGCCTGGATTGACTACCGCAAGGCATTTGACTCAACATCTCATGAGCTTATTCTCTTTTTGCTCAAATGCCTTGGGGTCAATCGCGATACAGTGGGATGCATTCGGCGTACGATGCAGCTTTGGCGAACACGGTTCCACATTTCATGTGGCAACGACAAACGTGTAACCGAAGCTGTACAGTACAAACGAGGAGTCTTTCAGGGAGATTCTCTGAGCCCTCTGCTGTTTTGTATCTCACTGTTGCCAATATCTGTTGCGCTACGCCGCACCCGTGGATACTCAGTGGGTCCATCAAATGATCGAAAGTATTCGATCACCCACTTACTCTACATGGATGATCTGA